>NC_092374.1:6285333-6570603 GCF_030028105.1 Mobula birostris | reverse complement strand
GGCTTTAGTGGACAGTGACAGTGAGATTGGGTTTGTAGTGGACAGTCAGAGTGAGCTTGGGGGTGCAGTGGACAGTGAGAGTGGGATTGGGAGTGTGGTGGACATTGACAGTGAGTTTGGGGGTGTATTAAACAGTGACAGCGAGACTGGGAGTGTAGTAGTCCGCAAAAGCGAGATTGGGGTGTAGGGAACAGTGATAGTGAGATTGGTGGTGTAGTGGACCACGATAGCCAGATTGGTGGTGTAGTTGCTAGTGACAGCGAGCTTCGGTGTGTAGTTGACAGCGACAGTGAGATTGGATGTGTAGTTGACAGCAACAGCGAGATTGGGAGTGTAGTGGACTGTGACAGCGAGATTGGGGATGTAGTGGACCGTGACAGTGAGAGTGAGGGTGTAGTGGACCGCGACAGTGAGATTGGGGGTGTAGTGGACCGCGACAGTGAGTTTCGGGTTTAGTGGATCGCCACAGTGAGACTAGGGGTGCAGTGGACATCGACAGCGAGACTGTGTCACAATGGGGGCATTGGAAGCAGACGCAAACGCAAGACACAGACACTGAAGTACAAGGAACAGGATTGACTAGAGTAGGGATGTGACAGGATACAGACAAGGATAGGGACAAGAACACAGATTTGGGCTAGGACAAGGACAAGACAGGGAACCCGGACAAGGAACTAAGAACTAGAAGCCTGGACTAGGGGGAGCAGGACCAGGACTAGGAACCTTAGACTAGGAGACAAGGCTTGGACTCCCAGAGAGAGACTAGACAAGGACCCAGAACCTGGATCTTGTCTTGGGCTCATACCCCAGAACCAGGCGAGGACATGACATGGCTTCAGGACAGGAAGTGGCTGGGGTCTAGAGGCCTGAGTTTAGAGACAGGCTGGGGTCTTGGCTCGTGAGGCCTGAGGCTGGAGTCTTGGCTCTTGAACTTGGAGACAGGCTGGGGTCTTGGGTCTCAAGGCTGCAGGCAGGGATCTTGGGTCTCGAGGCTGCAGGCAGGGATCTTGGGTCTCGAGGCTGCAGGCAGGGATCTTGGGTCTCGAGGCTGCAGGCAGGGGTCTTGGGTCTTGGAATGCGGAAGGCTGGAAGCTGGAGCTCGGAGACAGACTGGGAACTGTACATCAACAGAGAGCCGGGACTTATCCTTGGAAAAGCCGGGACCCATCTTTAACACGACACCAACGCGAGACAGGACAGTACATAGCCATAGAGCCGGGACTATACTTAGACAAGCCGGGACTCAACTTCTTCTCCACACCAAGGTGGGACAGGACCATCCATCGGGTAATGGCAGAACATCCGGACTTACCCAACAGAGGCAAAGACAAGACAGATTGCCCCACAGGGCAACTGCAGAACAGCCTGACTTACCCCACGGAGGCGAGATTTGGGGTGTACTGGACAGTGAAAGTGAGATTGAGAGTGTAGTGGGTAATGAGAGCTAGGCTGGGGCTGAAGTGTACAACGAGAGTGAGATTGGGGTTGTCGGGGACAGTGACAGTGAGATTGGGGGTGTGGTGGACAGCGACAGCGAGCTTGGGGCCATAGTGGACAGTGATAATGAGACTGGGGCCATATTGAACAGTGACAGTGAGATTGTGGTGTAGTGGACAGTGACAGTGAGATTGTGGTGTAGTGGACAGTGACAGTATGTTTGCAGGTGTAGTGGACAGTGACAGTGAGATTGGGGCTGTAGTGGACAGTAAGAGTGAGATTTGGGGTGTAAATGACATTAACAGTGAGATTGGGGGTGTATTGGACAGTGACAGCGAGATTAGGTGTGCAGTAAACAGTGACAGCGCGATTGGGAGTGTAGTAGTCCCTAACAGCGAGACTGGGGGGTGTAAGGAACAGTGACAGTGAGATTGGGGGTGTCGTGAACCGCAACAGCTAGATTAAGTGTGTAGTTGAGAGCAACAGCGAGCTTGGGGGTGTAGTTGATAGCGACAGTGAGATTGGGGCTGTCGTGGACAGTGACAGGCAGATTGGGGCCGTACTGGACAGTGACAGGGAGATTGGGGTGTAGTGGACACTGATAGCAAGATTAGGGGTGTAGTAAACACTGACGGAGAGATTGGGAGTGTAGTAGTCCGCAACAGCGAGATTGGGGGTGTAGGGGACTGTGACAGTGAGGTTGGGGTGTAGTGGACCGCGACAGCGCGATTGGGGGTGTAGTTGAGAGCGACAACGAGAGTGGATGTGTAGTAAACAGTGACAGTGAGATTGCCGATGTAGTGTACAACGAGAGCGAAATTGGGGGTGTAGTGGACAGCGAGAGCAGGGTTGGAAGTGTAGTGGACAGTGACAGCGAGATTGGGGGTTTAGTGCACCGCGAGAGCGAGATTAGCGGTGTAGTGGACTGTGACAGCGTGATTGCTTCTGTAGTGGACACCGACAGCGAGACTGGGTGTGTAGTGCACAGCGAGAGCGAGATTTTGGGTGTAGTGGACAGCGACAGCGAGATTTGTGTGTCGTGGACAACGAGAGCGAGATTGGGGCTGAGATGGACAGTGAAAATGAGATTTGGGGTGTAGTGGACCGCAAGAGACGATTGGGGGTGAAGTGGGCAGCAACAGCAAGAGTCGGGCTGTAGTGATCGGTGACAGTGAGATTGGGGGTGTAGTGGACAATGACAGTTAGACTGGGGGTTTAGTGGACAGCAAGAGCGAGATTAAGGGTGAAGTCGTTATCGATAGCGAGATTTGGGGTGTAGTAGACAGTGACAGTGAGATTGGATGTGTAGTGGACAATGACAGTTAGACTGAGGGTGAAGTGGACATCGAGAGCGAGATGGTGGGTGTAGTATACAACGAGAGCGAGATTGGGGGTGTAGTGAGCAGAGACAGCGAGATTCGGGGTGTAGTGCACAGTGAGAGCGAAATTTGTGGTGTAGTGGACAGCGACAGCAAGATTGGGGTGTCGTGGACAATGAGAGCGAGATTGGGGCTGTGCTGGACAGCGAATGTGAGATTGTGGGTGCAGTGGACAACGAGAGCGAGATTGGGGCTATAGTGGACAGTGACGGTGAGATTGGATGTGTAGTGGACAATGACAGTTAGACTGAGGGTGAAGTGGACATCGAGAGTAAGATTGCGAGTGTAGTGTACAACGAGAGCGAGATTGGGTGTGTCCTGGACAGCGGGAGCAAGATTGGAGCTGTAGTGGACAGCACCAGTAAGATAGGGGGTGTAGTGGACAGCGACAGTGAGACTGGGGCTATAGTGGACAGTGACAGTGAGGTTGGGGCTGTAGTGGACAATGACAGTGAGATTTGGGGCGTAGTGGACAGTGGAAGTGAGATTGGTGGTGTAGTGGACAGTGACAGTGAGATTAGGGGTGTAGTGGACAGTGACAGTGAGATTAGGGGTGTAGTGGACAATGACAGTGCGACTGGGGGTGAAGTGGACATGGAGAGTGAGATTGCGGGTGTAGTGTACAATGAGAGCGAGATTGTCTGTGTCGTGGACAGCGGGAGCCGGATTGGAGGTTTAGTGGACAGCGACAGTGAGATTGGGGGTGTAGTGGACAGTGACAGCGAGATTGGGAGTGTAGTAGTCCGCAACTGCGAGATTCGGGGTGTAGGGAACAGTGACAGTGAGGTTGGGGGTGTAATGGACCGCGACAGGCGATTGGGGGTGTAGTTGAGAGCGACAGTGAGAGTGGAGCCGTAGTAAACAGTGACAGTGAGATTGCCGGTGTAGTGTACAATGAGAGCGAAATTGGGGGTGTAGTGGACAGCGAGAGCAGGATTGGAGGTGCAGTGGACAGTGACAGCGAGATTGGGGGTTTAGTGCACCGCGAGAGCGAGATTAGCGGTGTAGTGGACTATGACAGCGTGATTGCTTCTGTAATGGACACCAACAGCGAGACTGGGTGTGTAGTGCACAGCGAGAGCGAGATTTCGGGTGTAGTGGATAGGGACAGCGGGGTTGGGAGTGTGGCGGACAACGAGAGAGAGATTGGGGGTGTAGTGGACAGTGACAGAGAGATTGTGGTGTAATGGACAGTGACAGTGAGATTGGGGGTGTGGTGGACAGTGACAGAGAGATTGTGGTGTAATGGACAGTGACAGAGAGATTGGGTGTGTAGTGTACAGTGTCATTGAGTTTGGTGGTGGACAGTGAGAGTGGGATTGGTGGTGTAGTGGACAGCTAGAGCAAGATTGGGGATGTTGTGGACAGTGACAGTGAGAGTTTATACGAGACGACAAGACAACGACAGTCCATTCGAGTCGCGACAAACGGCCTGCCTACTCAGCCGGATGCAAGACGACGAAATGCAAAGCTCGACAGTCCATTCGAATCTCGGCTCGTAGTAGCGGCAACCACCAGCAAATCTCAGCTGGCCATGGAAACGGCAGAATTCGTACCTTTGGCTCGGAGTGGCGGCAGCCGCCGGTAGCTCAGCTGGACACGAAAACGACGGTATCCACAAAGCGCCCGGGCATCGAAGCCACTTAAGAGTCCACAATGAACGGGGACCCGAATCGGGCACAACTGGACTCGCTCAGGTGACGGTCCAGCACCGAGTAGCTGTAATCCGGAGCTTTTATGCTCTTCGGCTCGGATGGGAAACAGCGACAGTGAGATTAGGGGTGTAGTGGACAGTGACAGTGAGATTGGGGGTGTAGTGGCCAATGACAGCTAGACTGAGGGTGAAGTGGACATCGAGAGTGAGATGGTGGGTGTAGTGTACAACAAGAGCGAGATTGGAGGTGTAGTGATCAGCGACAGCGAGATTCGGGGTGTAGTGCACAGCGAGAGCGAAATTTGGGGTGTAGTGGACAGCGACAGTGAGATTGCGGTGTTGTGGACAATGAGAGCGAGATTGGGGCTTTAGTGGACAGTGACAGTGAGATTGGGTTTGTAGTGGACAGTCAGAGTGAGCTTGGGGGTGCAGTGGACAGTGAGAGTGGGATTGGGAGTGTGGTGGACATTGACAGTGAGTTTGGGGGTGTATTAAACAGTGACAGCGAGACTGGGAGTGTAGTAGTCCGCAAAAGCGAGATTGGGGTGTAGGGAACAGTGATAGTGAGATTGGTGGTGTAGTGGACCACGATAGCCAGATTGGTGGTGTAGTTGCTAGTGACAGCGAGCTTCGGTGTGTAGTTGACAGCGACAGTGAGATTGGATGTGTAGTTGACAGCAACAGCGAGATTGGGAGTGTAGTGGACTGTGACAGCGAGATTGGGGATGTAGTGGACCGTGACAGTGAGAGTGAGGGTGTAGTGGACCGCGACAGTGAGATTGGGGGTGTAGTGGACCGCGACAGTGAGTTTCGGGGTTTAGTGGATCGCCACAGTGAGACTAGGGGTGCAGTGGACATCGACAGCGAGACTGTGTCACAATGGGGGCATTGGAAGCAGACGCAAACGCAAGACACAGACACTGAAGTACAAGGAACAGGATTGACTAGAGTAGGGATGTGACAGGATACAGACAAGGATAGGGACAAGAACACAGATTTGGGCTAGGACAAGGACAAGACAGGGAACCCGGACAAGGAACTAAGAACTAGAAGCCTGGACTAGGGGGAGCAGGACCAGGACTAGGAACCTTAGACTAGGAGACAAGGCTTGGACTCCCAGAGAGAGACTAGACAAGGACCCAGAACCTGGATCTTGTCTTGGGCTCATACCCCAGAACCAGGCGAGGACATGACATGGCTTCAGGACAGGAAGTGGCTGGGGTCTAGAGGCCTGAGTTTAGAGACAGGCTGGGGTCTTGGCTCGTGAGGCCTGAGGCTGGAGTCTTGGCTCTTGAACTTGGAGACAGGCTGGGGTCTTGGGTCTCAAGGCTGCAGGCAGGGATCTTGGGTCTCGAGGCTGCAGGCAGGGATCTTGGGTCTCGAGGCTGCAGGCAGGGATCTTGGGTCTCGAGGCTGCAGGCAGGGGTCTTGGGTCTTGGAATGCGGAAGGCTGGAAGCTGGAGCTCGGAGACAGACTGGGAACTGTACATCAACAGAGAGCCGGGACTTATCCTTGGAAAAGCCGGGACCCATCTTTAACACGACACCAACGCGAGACAGGACAGTACATAGCCATAGAGCCGGGACTATACTTAGACAAGCCGGGACTCAACTTCTTCTCCACACCAAGGTGGGACAGGACCATCCATCGGGTAATGGCAGAACATCCGGACTTACCCAACAGAGGCAAAGACAAGACAGATTGCCCCACAGGGCAACTGCAGAACAGCCTGACTTACCCCACGGAGGCGAGATTTGGGGTGTACTGGACAGTGAAAGTGAGATTGAGAGTGTAGTGGGTAATGAGAGCTAGGCTGGGGCTGAAGTGTACAACGAGAGTGAGATTGGGGTTGTCGGGGACAGTGACAGTGAGATTGGGGGTGTGGTGGACAGCGACAGCGAGCTTGGGGCCATAGTGGACAGTGATAATGAGACTGGGGCCATATTGAACAGTGACAGTGAGATTGTGGTGTAGTGGACAGTGACAGTGAGATTGTGGTGTAGTGGACAGTGACAGTATGTTTGCAGGTGTAGTGGACAGTGACAGTGAGATTGGGGCTGTAGTGGACAGTAAGAGTGAGATTTGGGGTGTAAATGACATTAACAGTGAGATTGGGGGTGTATTGGACAGTGACAGCGAGATTAGGTGTGCAGTAAACAGTGACAGCGCGATTGGGAGTGTAGTAGTCCCTAACAGCGAGACTGGGGGGTGTAAGGAACAGTGACAGTGAGATTGGGGGTGTCGTGAACCGCAACAGCTAGATTAAGTGTGTAGTTGAGAGCAACAGCGAGCTTGGGGGTGTAGTTGATAGCGACAGTGAGATTGGGGCTGTCGTGGACAGTGACAGGCAGATTGGGGCCGTACTGGACAGTGACAGGGAGATTGGGGTGTAGTGGACACTGATAGCAAGATTAGGGGTGTAGTAAACACTGACGGAGAGATTGGGAGTGTAGTAGTCCGCAACAGCGAGATTGGGGGTGTAGGGGACTGTGACAGTGAGGTTGGGGTGTAGTGGACCGCGACAGCGCGATTGGGGGTGTAGTTGAGAGCGACAACGAGAGTGGATGTGTAGTAAACAGTGACAGTGAGATTGCCGATGTAGTGTACAACGAGAGCGAAATTGGGGGTGTAGTGGACAGCGAGAGCAGGGTTGGAAGTGTAGTGGACAGTGACAGCGAGATTGGGGGTTTAGTGCACCGCGAGAGCGAGATTAGCGGTGTAGTGGACTGTGACAGCGTGATTGCTTCTGTAGTGGACACCGACAGCGAGACTGGGTGTGTAGTGCACAGCGAGAGCGAGATTTTGGGTGTAGTGGACAGCGACAGCGAGATTTGTGTGTCGTGGACAACGAGAGCGAGATTGGGGCTGAGATGGACAGTGAAAATGAGATTTGGGGTGTAGTGGACCGCAAGAGACGATTGGGGGTGAAGTGGGCAGCAACAGCAAGAGTCGGGCTGTAGTGATCGGTGACAGTGAGATTGGGGGTGTAGTGGACAATGACAGTTAGACTGGGGGTTTAGTGGACAGCAAGAGCGAGATTAAGGGTGAAGTCGTTATCGATAGCGAGATTTGGGGTGTAGTAGACAGTGACAGTGAGATTGGATGTGTAGTGGACAATGACAGTTAGACTGAGGGTGAAGTGGACATCGAGAGCGAGATGGTGGGTGTAGTATACAACGAGAGCGAGATTGGGGGTGTAGTGAGCAGAGACAGCGAGATTCGGGGTGTAGTGCACAGTGAGAGCGAAATTTGTGGTGTAGTGGACAGCGACAGCAAGATTGGGGTGTCGTGGACAATGAGAGCGAGATTGGGGCTGTGCTGGACAGCGAATGTGAGATTGTGGGTGCAGTGGACAACGAGAGCGAGATTGGGGCTATAGTGGACAGTGACAGTGAGATTGGATGTGTAGTGGACAATGACAGTTAGACTGAGGGTGAAGTGGACATCGAGAGTAAGATTGCGAGTGTAGTGTACAACGAGAGCGAGATTGGGTGTGTCCTGGACAGCGGGAGCAAGATTGGAGCTGTAGTGGACAGCACCAGTAAGATAGGGGGTGTAGTGGACAGCGACAGTGAGACTGGGGCTATAGTGGACAGTGACAGTGAGGTTGGGGCTGTAGTGGACAATGACAGTGAGATTTGGGGCGTAGTGGACAGTGGAAGTGAGATTGGTGGTGTAGTGGACAGTGACAGTGAGATTAGGGGTGTAGTGGACAGTGACAGTGAGATTAGGGGTGTAGTGGACAATGACAGTGCGACTGGGGGTGAAGTGGACATGGAGAGTGAGATTGCGGGTGTAGTGTACAATGAGAGCGAGATTGTCTGTGTCGTGGACAGCGGGAGCCGGATTGGAGGTTTAGTGGACAGCGACAGTGAGATTGGGGGTGTAGTGGACAGTGACAGCGAGATTGGGAGTGTAGTAGTCCGCAACTGCGAGATTCGGGGTGTAGGGAACAGTGACAGTGAGGTTGGGGGTGTAATGGACCGCGACAGGCGATTGGGGGTGTAGTTGAGAGCGACAGTGAGAGTGGAGCCGTAGTAAACAGTGACAGTGAGATTGCCGGTGTAGTGTACAATGAGAGCGAAATTGGGGGTGTAGTGGACAGCGAGAGCAGGATTGGAGGTGCAGTGGACAGTGACAGCGAGATTGGGGGTTTAGTGCACCGCGAGAGCGAGATTAGCGGTGTAGTGGACTATGACAGCGTGATTGCTTCTGTAATGGACACCAACAGCGAGACTGGGTGTGTAGTGCACAGCGAGAGCGAGATTTCGGGTGTAGTGGATAGGGACAGCGGGGTTGGGAGTGTGGCGGACAACGAGAGAGAGATTGGGGGTGTAGTGGACAGTGACAGAGAGATTGTGGTGTAATGGACAGTGACAGTGAGATTGGGGGTGTGGTGGACAGTGACAGAGAGATTGTGGTGTAATGGACAGTGACAGAGAGATTGGGTGTGTAGTGTACAGTGTCATTGAGTTTGGTGGTGGACAGTGAGAGTGGGATTGGTGGTGTAGTGGACAGCTAGAGCAAGATTGGGGATGTTGTGGACAGTGACAGTGAGAGTTTATACGAGACGACAAGACAACGACAGTCCATTCGAGTCGCGACAAACGGCCTGCCTACTCAGCCGGATGCAAGACGACGAAATGCAAAGCTCGACAGTCCATTCGAATCTCGGCTCGTAGTAGCGGCAACCACCAGCAAATCTCAGCTGGCCATGGAAACGGCAGAATTCGTACCTTTGGCTCGGAGTGGCGGCAGCCGCCGGTAGCTCAGCTGGACACGAAAACGACCGAATCCACAAAGCGCCCGGGCATCGAAGCCACTTAAGAGTCCACAATGAACGGGGACCCGAATCGGGCACAACTGGACTCGCTCAGGTGACGGTCCAGCACCGAGTAGCTGTAATCCGGAGCTTTTATGCTCTTCGGCTCGGATGGGAAACAGCGACAGTGAGATTAGGGGTGTAGTGGACAGTGACAGTGAGATTGGGGGTGTAGTGGCCAATGACAGCTAGACTGAGGGTGAAGTGGACATCGAGAGTGAGATGGTGGGTGTAGTGTACAACAAGAGCGAGATTGGAGGTGTAGTGATCAGCGACAGCGAGATTCGGGGTGTAGTGCACAGCGAGAGCGAAATTTGGGGTGTAGTGGACAGCGACAGTGAGATTGCGGTGTTGTGGACAATGAGAGCGAGATTGGGGCTTTAGTGGACAGTGACAGTGAGATTGGGTTTGTAGTGGACAGTCAGAGTGAGCTTGGGGGTGCAGTGGACAGTGAGAGTGGGATTGGGAGTGTGGTGGACATTGACAGTGAGTTTGGGGGTGTATTAAACAGTGACAGCGAGACTGGGAGTGTAGTAGTCCGCAAAAGCGAGATTGGGGTGTAGGGAACAGTGATAGTGAGATTGGTGGTGTAGTGGACCACGATAGCCAGATTGGTGGTGTAGTTGCTAGTGACAGCGAGCTTCGGTGTGTAGTTGACAGCGACAGTGAGATTGGATGTGTAGTTGACAGCAACAGCGAGATTGGGAGTGTAGTGGACTGTGACAGCGAGATTGGGGATGTAGTGGACCGTGACAGTGAGAGTGAGGGTGTAGTGGACCGCGACAGTGAGATTGGGGGTGTAGTGGACCGCGACAGTGAGTTTCGGGGTTTAGTGGATCGCCACAGTGAGACTAGGGGTGCAGTGGACATCGACAGCGAGACTGTGTCACAATGGGGGCATTGGAAGCAGACGCAAACGCAAGACACAGACACTGAAGTACAAGGAACAGGATTGACTAGAGTAGGGATGTGACAGGATACAGACAAGGATAGGGACAAGAACACAGATTTGGGCTAGGACAAGGACAAGACAGGGAACCCGGACAAGGAACTAAGAACTAGAAGCCTGGACTAGGGGGAGCAGGACCAGGACTAGGAACCTTAGACTAGGAGACAAGGCTTGGACTCCCAGAGAGAGACTAGACAAGGACCCAGAACCTGGATCTTGTCTTGGGCTCATACCCCAGAACCAGGCGAGGACATGACATGGCTTCAGGACAGGAAGTGGCTGGGGTCTAGAGGCCTGAGTTTAGAGACAGGCTGGGGTCTTGGCTCGTGAGGCCTGAGGCTGGAGTCTTGGCTCTTGAACTTGGAGACAGGCTGGGGTCTTGGGTCTCAAGGCTGCAGGCAGGGATCTTGGGTCTCGAGGCTGCAGGCAGGGATCTTGGGTCTCGAGGCTGCAGGCAGGGATCTTGGGTCTCGAGGCTGCAGGCAGGGGTCTTGGGTCTTGGAATGCGGAAGGCTGGAAGCTGGAGCTCGGAGACAGACTGGGAACTGTACATCAACAGAGAGCCGGGACTTATCCTTGGAAAAGCCGGGACCCATCTTTAACACGACACCAACGCGAGACAGGACAGTACATAGCCATAGAGCCGGGACTATACTTAGACAAGCCGGGACTCAACTTCTTCTCCACACCAAGGTGGGACAGGACCATCCATCGGGTAATGGCAGAACATCCGGACTTACCCAACAGAGGCAAAGACAAGACAGATTGCCCCACAGGGCAACTGCAGAACAGCCTGACTTACCCCACGGAGGCGAGATTTGGGGTGTACTGGACAGTGAAAGTGAGATTGAGAGTGTAGTGGGTAATGAGAGCTAGGCTGGGGCTGAAGTGTACAACGAGAGTGAGATTGGGGTTGTCGGGGACAGTGACAGTGAGATTGGGGGTGTGGTGGACAGCGACAGCGAGCTTGGGGCCATAGTGGACAGTGATAATGAGACTGGGGCCATATTGAACAGTGACAGTGAGATTGTGGTGTAGTGGACAGTGACAGTGAGATTGTGGTGTAGTGGACAGTGACAGTATGTTTGCAGGTGTAGTGGACAGTGACAGTGAGATTGGGGCTGTAGTGGACAGTAAGAGTGAGATTTGGGGTGTAAATGACATTAACAGTGAGATTGGGGGTGTATTGGACAGTGACAGCGAGATTAGGTGTGCAGTAAACAGTGACAGCGCGATTGGGAGTGTAGTAGTCCCTAACAGCGAGACTGGGGGGTGTAAGGAACAGTGACAGTGAGATTGGGGGTGTCGTGAACCGCAACAGCTAGATTAAGTGTGTAGTTGAGAGCAACAGCGAGCTTGGGGGTGTAGTTGATAGCGACAGTGAGATTGGGGCTGTCGTGGACAGTGACAGGCAGATTGGGGCCGTACTGGACAGTGACAGGGAGATTGGGGTGTAGTGGACACTGATAGCAAGATTAGGGGTGTAGTAAACACTGACGGAGAGATTGGGAGTGTAGTAGTCCGCAACAGCGAGATTGGGGGTGTAGGGGACTGTGACAGTGAGGTTGGGGTGTAGTGGACCGCGACAGCGCGATTGGGGGTGTAGTTGAGAGCGACAACGAGAGTGGATGTGTAGTAAACAGTGACAGTGAGATTGCCGATGTAGTGTACAACGAGAGCGAAATTGGGGGTGTAGTGGACAGCGAGAGCAGGGTTGGAAGTGTAGTGGACAGTGACAGCGAGATTGGGGGTTTAGTGCACCGCGAGAGCGAGATTAGCGGTGTAGTGGACTGTGACAGCGTGATTGCTTCTGTAGTGGACACCGACAGCGAGACTGGGTGTGTAGTGCACAGCGAGAGCGAGATTTTGGGTGTAGTGGACAGCGACAGCGAGATTTGTGTGTCGTGGACAACGAGAGCGAGATTGGGGCTGAGATGGACAGTGAAAATGAGATTTGGGGTGTAGTGGACCGCAAGAGACGATTGGGGGTGAAGTGGGCAGCAACAGCAAGAGTCGGGCTGTAGTGATCGGTGACAGTGAGATTGGGGGTGTAGTGGACAATGACAGTTAGACTGGGGGTTTAGTGGACAGCAAGAGCGAGATTAAGGGTGAAGTCGTTATCGATAGCGAGATTTGGGGTGTAGTAGACAGTGACAGTGAGATTGGATGTGTAGTGGACAATGACAGTTAGACTGAGGGTGAAGTGGACATCGAGAGCGAGATGGTGGGTGTAGTATACAACGAGAGCGAGATTGGGGGTGTAGTGAGCAGAGACAGCGAGATTCGGGGTGTAGTGCACAGTGAGAGCGAAATTTGTGGTGTAGTGGACAGCGACAGCAAGATTGGGGTGTCGTGGACAATGAGAGCGAGATTGGGGCTGTGCTGGACAGCGAATGTGAGATTGTGGGTGCAGTGGACAACGAGAGCGAGATTGGGGCTATAGTGGACAGTGACAGTGAGATTGGATGTGTAGTGGACAATGACAGTTAGACTGAGGGTGAAGTGGACATCGAGAGTAAGATTGCGAGTGTAGTGTACAACGAGAGCGAGATTGGGTGTGTCCTGGACAGCGGGAGCAAGATTGGAGCTGTAGTGGACAGCACCAGTAAGATAGGGGGTGTAGTGGACAGCGACAGTGAGACTGGGGCTATAGTGGACAGTGACAGTGAGGTTGGGGCTGTAGTGGACAATGACAGTGAGATTTGGGGCGTAGTGGACAGTGGAAGTGAGATTGGTGGTGTAGTGGACAGTGACAGTGAGATTAGGGGTGTAGTGGACAGTGACAGTGAGATTAGGGGTGTAGTGGACAATGACAGTGCGACTGGGGGTGAAGTGGACATGGAGAGTGAGATTGCGGGTGTAGTGTACAATGAGAGCGAGATTGTCTGTGTCGTGGACAGCGGGAGCCGGATTGGAGGTTTAGTGGACAGCGACAGTGAGATTGGGGGTGTAGTGGACAGTGACAGCGAGATTGGGAGTGTAGTAGTCCGCAACTGCGAGATTCGGGGTGTAGGGAACAGTGACAGTGAGGTTGGGGGTGTAATGGACCGCGACAGGCGATTGGGGGTGTAGTTGAGAGCGACAGTGAGAGTGGAGCCGTAGTAAACAGTGACAGTGAGATTGCCGGTGTAGTGTACAATGAGAGCGAAATTGGGGGTGTAGTGGACAGCGAGAGCAGGATTGGAGGTGCAGTGGACAGTGACAGCGAGATTGGGGGTTTAGTGCACCGCGAGAGCGAGATTAGCGGTGTAGTGGACTATGACAGCGTGATTGCTTCTGTAATGGACACCAACAGCGAGACTGGGTGTGTAGTGCACAGCGAGAGCGAGATTTCGGGTGTAGTGGATAGGGACAGCGGGGTTGGGAGTGTGGCGGACAACGAGAGAGAGATTGGGGGTGTAGTGGACAGTGACAGAGAGATTGTGGTGTAATGGACAGTGACAGTGAGATTGGGGGTGTGGTGGACAGTGACAGAGAGATTGTGGTGTAATGGACAGTGACAGAGAGATTGGGTGTGTAGTGTACAGTGTCATTGAGTTTGGTGGTGGACAGTGAGAGTGGGATTGGTGGTGTAGTGGACAGCTAGAGCAAGATTGGGGATGTTGTGGACAGTGACAGTGAGAGTTTATACGAGACGACAAGACAACGACAGTCCATTCGAGTCGCGACAAACGGCCTGCCTACTCAGCCGGATGCAAGACGACGAAATGCAAAGCTCGACAGTCCATTCGAATCTCGGCTCGTAGTAGCGGCAACCACCAGCAAATCTCAGCTGGCCATGGAAACGGCAGAATTCGTACCTTTGGCTCGGAGTGGCGGCAGCCGCCGGTAGCTCAGCTGGACACGAAAACGACGGTATCCACAAAGCGCCCGGGCATCGAAGCCACTTAAGAGTCCACAATGAACGGGGACCCGAATCGGGCACAACTGGACTCGCTCAGGTGACGGTCCAGCACCGAGTAGCTGTAATCCGGAGCTCTTATGCTCTTCGGCTCGGATGGGAAACAGCGACAGTGAGATTAGGGGTGTAGTGGACAGTGACAGTGAGATTGGGGGTGTAGTGGCCAATGACAGCTAGACTGAGGGTGAAGTGGACATCGAGAGTGAGATGGTGGGTGTAGTGTACAACAAGAGCGAGATTGGAGGTGTAGTGATCAGCGACAGCGAGATTCGGGGTGTAGTGCACAGCGAGAGCGAAATTTGGGGTGTAGTGGACAGCGACAGTGAGATTGCGGTGTTGTGGACAATGAGAGCGAGATTGGGGCTTTAGTGGACAGTGACAGTGAGATTGGGTTTGTAGTGGACAGTCAGAGTGAGCTTGGGGGTGCAGTGGACAGTGAGAGTGGGATTGGGAGTGTGGTGGACATTGACAGTGAGTTTGGGGGTGTATTAAACAGTGACAGCGAGACTGGGAGTGTAGTAGTCCGCAAAAGCGAGATTGGGGTGTAGGGAACAGTGATAGTGAGATTGGTGGTGTAGTGGACCACGATAGCCAGATTGGTGGTGTAGTTGCTAGTGACAGCGAGCTTCGGTGTGTAGTTGACAGCGACAGTGAGATTGGATGTGTAGTTGACAGCAACAGCGAGATTGGGAGTGTAGTGGACTGTGACAGCGAGATTGGGGATGTAGTGGACCGTGACAGTGAGAGTGAGGGTGTAGTGGACCGCGACAGTGAGATTGGGGGTGTAGTGGACCGCGACAGTGAGTTTCGGGGTTTAGTGGATCGCCACAGTGAGACTAGGGGTGCAGTGGACATCGACAGCGAGACTGTGTCACAATGGGGGCATTGGAAGTTGTCCCAAATGCAAAACACAGACACTGAAGTACAAGGAACAGGACTTGACTAGAGGAGGGACGTGACAGGGTACAGACAAGGAGCAGGGACAAGAACACAGACTTGGGCTAGGACAAGGACAAGACAGGGAACCCCTAAGAGCCTGGGCTAGGGAGAGCGGGACCAGGACTAGAAACCATGGACTAGGAGACAGGGCTTGGACTCCGAGGGAGAGACTGGACAAGGACCCAGAACCTGGGTCTTGTCTCGGGCTCGTACCCCAGAACCAGGCGAGGACATGACATGGCTTCAGGACAGGAAGTGGCTGGGGTCTAGAGGCCTGAGTTTAGAGACAGGCTGGGGTCTTGGCTCGTGAACTTGGAGACAGGCTGGGGTCTTGGCTCGTGAACTTGGAGACAGGCTGGGGTCTTGGGTCTTGGAATGCGGAGGCTGATAACTCAGAAGCTGGAGCTCAGAGACAGACTGGGAACTGTACATCAACAGAGAGCCGGGACTTATCCTTGGAAAAGCCGGGACTCATCTTTAACACGACACCAACGCGAGACAGGACAGTACATAGCCATAGAGCTGGGACTATACTTAGACAAGCCGGGACTCAACTTCTTCTCCACACCAAGGTGGGACAGGACCATCCATCGGGTAACAGCAGAACAGCCGGACTTAACCAACACAGGCAAAGACAAGACAAGACAAGACAGATTGCCTCGCAGGGCAACGGCAAAACGGCCTGACTTACCCCACGGAGGTGAGACTTGGGGTGTACTGGACATTAAAAGTGAGATTGAGGGTGTAGTGGATAATGACAGCTAGGCTAGGGCTGAAGTGGACATCAAGAGTGAGATTACGGGTGTAGTATACAACGAGAGCGAGATTGGGGTTGTCGGGGACAGTGACAGTGAGATTGGGGATGTAGTGGACAGTGACAGCGAGCTTGGGGCCATAATAGACAGTGATAGGGAGACTGGGGCCGTATTGAACAGTGCCAGTGAGATTGTGGTGTAGTGGACAGTGACAGTATGTTTGCAGGTGTAGTGGACAGTGACAGTGAGATTGGGGCTGTAGTGGACAGTAAGAGTGAGATTTGGGGCGTAAATGACATTAACAGTGAGATTGGGGGTGTACTGGACAGTGACAGCGAGATTAGGTGTGCAGTAAACAGTGACAGCGCGATTGGGAGTGTAGTAGTCCCCAACAGCGAGACTGGGGGTGTAGGGAACAGTGACAGTGAGGTTGGAGGTGTCGTGGACCGCGACAGCGACATTAGGTGTGTAGTTGAGAGCGACAGCGAGCTTGGGGGTGTAGTTGACAGCGACAGTGAGATTGGGGCTGTCGTGGACAGTGACAGGCAGACTGGGGCCGTACTGGACAGTGACGGGGAGACTGGGGGTGTAGTGGACAGCGACAGTAAGATTGGGGCTGCAGTTGACAGCAACAGTGAGATTGGGGCTGTAGTAAACAGTGACAGTGAGATTGGGAGTGCAGTGGACAGTGACAGGGAGGTTGGTTCTGTAGCGGAGAGTGATAGTGACGTTTGGAGTATAGTGGACAATGAAAGTGAGATTGGGTGTGTAGTGGACAGTGATAGTGAGGTTGGGGTGTAGTGGACAATGACGGTGACATTTGGGGTGTAGTAGACAGTGACAGTGAGATTGGGGTGTAGTTGATAATGACAGTTAGACTGGGGTAGAGTGGACATCGAGAGTGAGATTGCAGGTGTAGTGTACAACGAGAGCGAGATTCGGGGTGTCGTGGACAGTGGGAGTAGGATTGGGGGTGTAGTGGACAGCGACAGCGAGATTGGGGCCATAGTGGACAGTGACAGGGAGATTCGGGCCGTATTGAACAGTTACAGTGAGATTGTGGTGTAGCGAACAGCGACGGCGAGACTGAGTGTGTAATGCACAGCGAGAGCGAGATCTTGGGTGTAGTGGACACTGACAGTGATATTGGGGTTGTAATGCACAGTGAGCGTGAGATTGGGGGTGTAGTGTATTTTAACTGTGAGATTAGGGGTATACTGGACAGTGACAGCGAGATTAGGGGTGTAGTAAACACTGACAGACAGATTGGGAGTGTAGTAGTCTGCAACAGCGAGATTGGGGATGTCGGGAACAGTGACAGTGAGGTTGGAAGTGTAGTGGACTGCGAAGAGAGTTGGGGGTGTAGTTGAGAGTGACAGTGAGCTTGGGCCTGTCGTGGACAGAGACTGGGAGATTGGGGTCGTACTGGGCAGTGACAGTGAGATGGGTGCTGTAGTGCACAGCGACAGTAAGATTGGGGGTGTAGTGGACAGTGACAGTGAGATTGGGGCTACAGTGGACAGTGACAGTGAGATTGGGGCTACAGCTGACAGAAGCAGTGAGATTGGTGCTGTAGTAAACAGTGACCGTGAGATTGGGAGTGTAGTAGTCCGCAACAGCGAGACTGGGGGTGTAGGGGACAGTGACAGTGAGGTTGAAGGTGTAGTGGACCACGACAGTGCGATTGGGGGTGTAGTTGAGAGCGACAGTGAGAGTGGAGGTGTAGTAAACAGTGACAGTGAGATTGCCGGTGTAGTGTACAACAGTGAGCGAAATTGTGAGTGTAGTGGACAACGATAGCAGGTTTGGAGGTGTAGTGGACAGCGACAGCGAGAATTGTGTGTCGTGGACCACAAGAGCGAGATTGGGGCTGAGATGGACAGTGCAAATGAGATTCGGGGTGTAGTGGACCGCAAGAGCGAGACTGGGGGTGAAGTGGACAGCAAGAGTGAGATTAGGGGTGAAGTCATCATCGATAGCGAGATTTGGGGTGTAGTAGACAGTGACAGTGAGATTGGATGTGTAGTGGACAATGACAGTTAGACTGAGGGTGAAATGGACATCGAGAGTGAGATGGTGGGTGTAGTATACAACGAGAGAGAGATTGGTGGTGTAGTGAACAGAGACAGCGAGATTCGGGGTGTAGTGCACAGCGAGAGCGAAATTTGTGGTGTAGTGGACAGCGACAGTGAAATTGGGGTGTCGTGGACAATGAGAGCGAGATTGGGGCTGTGATGGACAGCGAATGTGAGATTGTGGGTGCAGTGGACAGTGACAGTGAGACTGGGGCTTTAGTGAACTAACAGTGAGATTGGGTTTGTAGTGGACAGTCAGAGTGAGCTTGGGGGTGTAGTGGACATTGACAGTGAGATTGGGGTGCAGTGGACAGTGAGAGTGGGATTGGGAGTGTGGTGGACATTGACGGTGAGTTTGGGGGTGTACTGGACAGTGGCGGCGAGTTTGGGTGTGTATTAAACAGTGACAGTGAGATTGGGAGCGTAGTAGTCCGCAACAGCGAGATTGGGGTGTAGGGAACAGTAGTAGTGATATTGGGGCTGTAGTGGACCACAATAGCGAGATTGGTGGTGTAGTTGCTAGTGACAGCGAGCTTCGGTGTGTAGTTGACAGCGACAGTGAGATTGGATGTGTAGTTGACAGTGACAGCGAGATTGGGAGTGTAGTGGACTGTGACAGCGAGATTGGGGATGTAGTGGACTGTGACAGCGAGGTTGGGGGTGTAGTGGACCGCAACAGTGAGAGTGAGGGTGTAGTGGGCCGCCACAGTGAGATTGGGGGTGCAGTGGACATCAACAGCGAGACTGTGTCACAATGGGGGCATTGGAAGTGGACCCAAACGCAAGACACAGTCACTGAAGTATAAGGAACAGGATTTGACTAGAGTAGGGACATGACAGGGTACAGACAAGGATAGGGACAAGAACACAGACTTGGGCTAGGACAAGGACAAGATAGGGAACCCGGACAAGGAACTAAGAACTAGGACCCTGGGCTAGGGGGAGCGGGATCAGGACCAGAAACCATGGACTTGGAGACAAGGCTTGAACTCCGAGCGAGAGACTGGACAAGGACCCAGAACCTGGGTCTTGTCTCGGGCTCGTACCCCAGAACCAGGCGAGGACATGACATGGCTTCAGGACAGGAAGTGGCTGGGGTCTAGAGGCCTGAGTTTAGAGACAGGCTGGGGTCTTGGCTCCTGAGGCTTGAGGCTGGAGTCTTGGCTCGTGAACTTGGAGACAGGCTGGGGTCTTGGCTTTCAAGGCTGCAGGCAGGGGTCTTGGATCTCGAAGCTGCAAGCAGGGATCTTGGGTCTCGAGGCTGCAGGCAGGGGTCTTGGGTCTTGGAATGTGGAAGGCTGGAAGCTGAAGCTCGGAGACAGACTGGGAACTGTACATCAACAGAGAGCCGGGACTTATCCTTGGAAAAGCCGGGACTCATCTTTAACACGACACCAACGCGAGACAGGACAGTACATAGCCATAGAGCCGGGACTGTACTTAGACAAGCCGGGACTCAACTTCTTTTCCACACCAAGGTGGGACAGGACCATCCATCGGGTAACAGCAGAACAGCCGGACTTACCCAGAGGCAAAGACAAGACAAGACAAGACAGATTGTCCCACAGGGCAACGGCAGAACGGCCTGGTTTACCCCACGGAGGCGAGATTTGGGGTGTACTGGACAGTGAAAGTGAGATTGAGGGTGTAGTGGATAATGACAGCTAGTCTGAGGCTGAAGTGGACATCGAGAGTGAGATTGCGGGTGAAGTGTACAACGAGAGCAAGATTGGGGTTGTCGGGGACAGTGACAGTGAGATTGGGGCTGTAGTGGACAGTGACAGTGAGATTGGGGCTGTAGTGGACAGTGACAGTGAGATTGGGGCTGTAGTGGACAGT
Organism: Mobula birostris; assembly: GCF_030028105.1. Taxonomy (NCBI): domain Eukaryota; kingdom Metazoa; phylum Chordata; class Chondrichthyes; order Myliobatiformes; family Myliobatidae; genus Mobula; species Mobula birostris. Next base: position 6,550,852 of record NC_092374.1, on the reverse strand, counting down.
GACAGTGAGATTGGGGTTGTCGGGGACAGTGACAGTGAGATTGGGGGTGTGGTGGACAGTGACAGTGAGATTGGGGGTGTGGTGGACAGTGACAGTGAGATTGTGGTGTGGTGGACAGTGACAATGAGAGTGCTGGTGCAGTAAACAGTGACAGTCAGATTGGATACGAGACGACAAGACAACGACAGTCCATTCGAGTCGCGACAAACGGCCTGCCTACTCAGCCGGATGCAAGACGACGAAATGCAAAGCTCGACAGTCCATTCGAATCTCGGCTCGTAGTAGCGGCAACCACCAGCAAATCTCAGCTGGCCATGGAAACGGCAGAATTCGTACCTTTGGCTCGGAGTGGCGGCAGCCGCCGGCATCTCAGCTGGACACGAAAACGACGGTATCCACAAAGCGCCCGGGCATCGAAGCCACTTAAGAGTCCACAATGAACGGGGACCCGAATCGGGCACAACTGGACTCGCTCAGGTGACGGTCCAGCACCGAGTAGCTGTAAGCCGGAGCTTTTATGCTCTTCGGCTCGGATGGGAAACAGCGACAGTGAGATTGGGGGTGTAGTGGACTGTGACAATGAGACTTGGGGTGTAGTGGACAGTGACAGTGAGACTTGGGGTGTAGGGGCAAGTGAGAGTGAGATTTGGGGTGTAGGGGCCAGCGACAGTGAGATTGGCGGTGTCGTGGACAGCGAGAAAGTGCTTGGAGGTGTAGTGGACAGCGAGAGCGATATTGTGTGTGTAGTTGACAGCGAAAGCGAGAATCGTGGTGTAGGGTACACTAACAGTGAAATTGGGGGTATAGTGGACAACGAGAATGAGATTCGGGGTGTAGTGGACAAAGAGAGCGAGATTGGGTGTGTAGTGGACAGCGACAGTGAGATTTGGGCTGTAGCAGACAGTGACAGTGATATTGGGGCTGTAGTGGGCAGCAACAGTGAGATTGGTGGTGTAGTGGACCGTGACCGTGAGATTGGTGGTGTATTAAACAGTGCCAGTGAGATTGGGTGTGTAGTTGACAGCGACAGTGAGATTGTGGATGTCGTGGACAGCGACAGCGAGATTGGGGAAGTACTGGACAGGACAGTGAAATTGGCGGTGTAGTGGACAGCAAGAGGGAAATTGGGGCTGTAGTGGACGGTGACAGTGAGATTGGGGCTGTAGTGATCAGTGACAGAAAAATTGGTGGTGAAGTGGACAGAGAGGGCGTGAATGGGGGTGTAGTTGACAGTGACAGTGAGATTGGGGCTGTAGTGGACAGTGACAGTGTGATTGGGGCTGTAGTTGACAGTGACGGTGAGATTGGTGGTGTAGTGCACAGCCAGAGCGAGATTCAGGATGTAGTGAACAACGACAGCGAGATTGGGTGTGTAGTGGACAGCGACAGTGAGATTGTGGCTGTGGTAAACGGTGGCAGTGAGATTGGGGCTGTAGTGGACAGCGACTGTGAGATTGGGGGTGAAGTGGACAGACAGAGCGAGATTAATGTAGTGGTGCTCAGTGACATTGAGAGGTGGGGTGTAGTGGACCGTGACAGTGAAATTGGTGGCATATTAAACAGTGACAGTTAGATTGGGGCTGCAGTTGACAGCGAGAGTAAAATTGGCGCTGTAATCGACGGTGACAGTGAGATAGGGGCTTTACTGGTCAGTGCAGTGAAACTGGGGGTGAAGTGGATAGAGAGAGCGAGATTAGGGGTGTAGGGGATAGCAACAGTGAAATTGGGCGTGTAGTGGACAACCACACCGAGATTGAAGGTGTAGTGGACAACAAGAGCCAGATTTGTGATGTAGTGGACAGCCACAGCGACACTGGGGAAGTAGTGGACAGCAACAGTGAGATTGGGGCTGTACTGGACAGCGACAGTGAGATTGGTGGTGTAGTGGACAACGACAGTGAGATTGGGGCTGTAGTAAACAGAGACAGTGAGATTGGGGCTGTTGTGGACAGTGACTGTGAGATTGGGGGTGAAGTGGACAGACAGAGCGAGATTAATGTAGTGGTGCTCAGCGACAGTGAGAGGTGGGGTGTAGTGGACCGTGACAGTGAAATTGGTGGTGTATCAAACAGTGACAGTTAGATTGGGGCTATAGTTGACAGCGAGAGTGAAATTGGCGCTGTAATGGACGGTGACAGTGAGATTCGGGCTGTACTGGTCAGTGCAGCGAGACTGGGGGTGAAGTGGACAGAGAGAGCGAGATTGGGGGTGTAGTTGATAGTGACAGTGAGATTGGGGCTGTAGTGGATAGTGTCAGTGAGATTGGGGCTGTAGTGGACAGTGACAGTGAGATTCGTGGTGTAGTGGACAGTGACAGTGAGATTGGGGGTGTAGTAGACAGTGACAGTGAGATTCGTGGTGTAGTGGACAGTGACAGTGAGATTTGTGGTGTAGTAGACAGTGACAGTGAGATTCGTGGTGTAGTGGACAGCGGCAGTGAGATTTGGGTAGCAGTGGACAGTGACAGTGAGATTGGGGCTACAGCGGACAGTGGCAGTGAGATTGGGGCTGTAGTGGACAGCGGCAGTGAGATTTGGGTAGCAGTGGACAGTGACAGTGAGATTGGGGCTACAGCGGACAGTGGCAGTGAGATTGGGGCTGTAGTGGACAGCGACAGTAAGATTTGGGTAGCAGTGGACAGTAACAGTGAGATTGGGGCTGTAGTGGACACTGACAGTGAGATTTTGGATGAAGTGGACAGAGAGAGAGGGAGATTGATGTAGTACTGGAGAGTGACAGTGAGAGTGGGGGTGTAGTGCACAGTTGCAGTGACACATTGGGGCTGTGGTGGACACTGACAGTGAAATTAGGGCTGTAATAGATAGTGACAATGAGATTGGCGGTGTAGTGGACATTGACAGTGAGGCTGGGGCTGTAGTTCACAACAACAGTGAGATTGGGGCTGTAGTGGACAGTGACAGTGAGATTGGGGCTGTAGTGGACAGTGACAGTGAGATTGGGGGTGTGGTGGACAGTGACAGTGAGATTGTGGTGTGGTGGACAGTGACAGTGAGAGTGCTGGTGCAGTAAACAGTGACAGTCAGATTGGATACGAGACGACAAGACAACGACAGTCCATTCGAGTCGCGACAAACGGCCTGCCTACTCAGCCGGATGCAAGACGACGAAATGCAAAGCTCGACAGTCCATTCGAATCTCGGCTCGTAGTAGCGGCAACCACCAGCAAATCTCAGCTGGCCATGGAAACGGCAGAATTCGTACCTTTAGCTCGGAGTGGCGGCAGCGGCCGGTAACTCAGCTGGACACGAAAACGACGGTATCCACAAAGCGCCCGGGCATCGAAGCCACTTAGAGTCCACAATGAACGGGGACCCGAATCGGGCACAACTGGACTCGCTCAGGTGACGGTCCAACACCGAGTAGCTGTAATCCGGAGCTCTTATGCTCTCCGGCTCGGATGGGAAAAAGCCACAGTGAGATTGGGGGGTGTAGTGGACAGTGACAGTGAGACTTGGGGTGTAGGGGTCAGCGACAGTAAGATTGGTGGTGTAATGGATAGCGACAGTGTGATTGGCGTTGTAGTAGACAGCGAGAAAGTGCTTGGGGGTTTAGTGGGCAGCGACAGCGAGATTGGAGGTGTAGTTAACAGCGACAGCAAGATTGGTGTTGTAGGGGACAGCAACAGTGAAATTGGGGGTGCAGTGGCCAACGACACCGAGATTGCGGGTGTCGTGGACAACGAGAGCGAGATTGGCCGTATAGTGGACAATGAGAGCGAGATTGGCGGTGTAGTGGACAGTGAGACTGGAGCTGTAGTGGACAGTGACAGTGAGATTGGGGCTGTAGTGGACAGCAGCACTGAGATTGGGAGTGAAGTGGACAGAGAGAGCGAGATTGGTGTAATAGTGGACATTGACAGAGAGAGTTGGTGTGTTGTGCACAGCGACAGTGAGATTGGGGCTGTAGTAGACAGTGACAGTGAGATTGGTGTTGTAGTGGACAGTGACTGTGGGATTGGGGGTGTAGTAGACAGCGACAGTAAGTTTGGGACTGTAGTGGACAGCGACAGTGAGATTGTGGCTGTAGTAAACAGAGACAGTGAGATTGGGGCTGTTGTGGACAGTGACTGTGAGATTGGGGGTGAAGTGGACAGACAGAGCGAGATTAATGTAGTGGTGCTCAGTGACAGTGAGAGGTGCGGTGTAGTGGACCATGACAGTGAAATTGGTGGTGTATTAAACAGTGACAGTTAGATTGGGGCTGTAGTTGACAGCGAGAGTGAAATTAGCGCTGTAATGGATGGTGACAGTGAGATTCGGGCTGTACTAGTCAGTGCAGTGAGACTGGGGGTGAAGTGGACAGAGAGCGAGATTGGGGGTGTAGTTGACAGTGAGATTGGGGCTGTAGTTGACAGTGACAGTGAGATTGGTGTTGTAGTGGACAGTGACAGTGAGATTTGTGGTGTAGTAGACAGTGACAGTGAGATTCGTGGTGTAGTGGACAGTGACAGTGAGATTGGGGGTGTAGTAGACACCAACAGTGAGTTTGGGGCTGTAGTGGACAGCGGCAGTGAGATTTGGGTAGCAGTGGACAGTGACAGTGAGATTGGGTCTACAGCGGACAGTGGCAGTGAGATTGGGGCTGTAGTGGACAGCGGCAGTGAGATTTGGGTAGCAGTGGACAGTAACAGTGAGATTGGGGCTGTAGTGGACACTGACAGTGAGATTTGGGGTGAAGTGGACAGAGAGAGGGAGATTGATGTAGTACTGGAGAGTGACAGTGAGAGTTGGGGTGTAGTGCACAGTTGTAGTGACACATTGGGGCTGTGGTGGACACTAACAGTGAAATTAGGGCTGTGATAGATAGTGACAATGAGATTGGCGGTGTAGTGGACATTGACAGTGAGGCTGGGGCTGTAGTTCACAACGACAGTGAGATTGGGGCTGTAGTGGACAGTGTCAGTGAGATTGGGGCTGTAGTGGACAGTGACAGTGAGATTCGTGGTGTAGTGGACAGTGACAGTGAGATTGCTGGTGCAGTAAACAGTGACAGTCAGATTGGATACGAGACGACAAGACAACGACAGTCCATTCGAGTCGCGGCAAACGGCCTGCCTACTCAGCTGGATACAAGACGACGAAGAAGTCCATTCGAATCTCGGCTCGTAGTAGCGGCAACCACCAGCAAATCTCAGCTGGCCATGGAAACGGCAGAATTCGTACCTTTGGCTCGGAGTGGCGGCAGCGGCCGGTTACTCAGCTGGACACGAAAACGACGGTATCCACAAAGCGCCCGGGCATCCAAGCCACTTAGAGTCCACAATGAACGGGGACCCGAATCGGGCACAACTGGACTCGCTCAGGTGACGGTCCAGCACCGAGTAGCTGTAATCCGGAGCTCTTATGCTCTTCGGCTCGAATGGGAAACAGCGACAGTAAGATTGGGGGAGTAGTGGACAGTCCCAGTGAGACTTGGGGTGCAGGGTCCAGCGACAGTGAGATTGGGGGTTTAGTAGACAGCGAGAACGCGATTGGGGGTTTAGTGGGCAGCGAGAGCGAGATTGGGGGTGTAGTTGACAGCGACAGCGAGATTGGGGTGTAGGGGACAGCAACAGTGAAATTGGGGTATCGTGGACAACGAGACCGAAATTGGGGGTGTAATGGACAATGAGACCGAGATTGGGGGTGTAATGGACAACGAGAGTGGGATTCGGGGTGTAGTGGACAGCAACAGCAAGATTGGGTGTGTAGTGGACAGCGACAGTGAGATTGGGGCTGCAGTGGACAGTGACAGTGAGTTTGGGACTGTAGTGGACAGCGATAGTGAGATTGTGGCTGTTGTGGACAGTGACTGTGAGGTTGGGGGTGAAGTAGACAGACAGAGCGAGATTAATGTAGTGGTGCTCAGTGACAGTGAGAGGTGGGGTGTAATGGACCGTGACAGTGAAATTGGTGGTGCATTAAACAGTGACAGCGAGATTGGTGCTGTAGTTGACAGCGAGAGTGATATTGGGGCTGTAGCGGACGGTGACAGTGAGATTGGGGCTGTAGTGGTCAGTGACAGTGAGACTGGGGGTGAAGTTGACCATGACAGTGGGATTGGGGATGTAGTGGTCAGTGACTGTGAGATTGGGGGTGCAGTAGACAGCGACAGTGAGTTTGGGACTGTAATGGACAGCAGCAGTGAGATACGGGCTGTAGTGGACAGTGACAGTGAGATTGGGGCTGTAGTGGACACTGACAGTGAGGTTGGGGGTGAAGTGGACAGAGAGGGAGATTGGTGTAGTGCTGGAGAGTGACAGTAAGAATGGGGATGTAGTGCACAGTTGCAGTGACACTGGGGTTGTAGTAGACAATGACAGTGAGATTGGGTCTGTAGGTGACAGCGACAGTGACAGTGAGATTGGGTCTGTAGGTGACAGCGACAGTGACAGTGAGATTGTGGTGTAGTGGACAGTGACAGTGAGATTGGGGGTGTAGTGGACAGTGACAGTGAGATTGGGGGTGTAGTGGACAGTGACAGTGAGATTGCTGTTGTAGTGGACATTGACGTTGAGATTGGTGGTGTAGTTGACAGCGATCGTGAGTCTGGGGCTCTCGACAGTGACAGTGAGTTTGGGACTGTAGTGGACAGCAGCAGTGAGATACAGGCTGTACTGGACAGTGACAGTGACACTGGGGTTGTAGTAGACAATGACAGTGAAATTGGGGCTGTAGGTGACAGCGACAGTGAGATTGGTGTTGTAGTTGACAGTGACAGGGAGATTCGTGGTGTAGTGGACAGTGACAGTGAGATTGGGGGTGTAGTAGACAATGACAGTGGGATTGGTGGTGTAGTTGGCAGCAACCGTGAGTCTGGGGCTTTCGTTGACAGTGACAGTGAGATTGGGGCTGTAGTGGACAGTGACAGTGAGATTGGGGCTGTAGTGGACAGTAACAGTGAGATTGGATATGAGATGACAAGACGACAGTCCATTCGAGTCACGGCAAACAGCCTGTCTACTCAGCCGGATGCAAGACGACGAAATGCAAAGCTTGACAGTCCATTCAAATCTCAGCTCATAGTAGCGGCAACCACCAGCAAATCTCAGCTGGCCATGGAAATAGCAGAATTCGTACCTTTGGCGGGGAGTGGCAGCAGCTACCGGTAACAAAGCGTCCTGGGCACCGAAGCCACTTAGAGTCCACAATGAATGGGGATCTGAATCGGGCACAACTGGAATCGCTCGGGTGACGGTCCAGCACCGAGTAGCTATAAGCCAGAGCTTTTATGCTCTTCAGCTCAGATGGGAAACAGTGGCAGTGAGATTAGGTCTGTAATGGACAGCAACAGTGAGATTGGGTGTGTAGTGGACAGTGATAGTGAGAGTGGTGATGTAGTAAACAGTGACAGTGAGATTGGGTCTGTAGTTGACAGCGACAGTGAGATTGGGGGTGAAGTGGACAGAGAGCGAATTTGGGGCTGTAGTTGACAGTGACAGTGCAATTGTGTTGTAGTGAACAGTGACAGTGAGATTAGTGTTGTAGTGGACACTGACAGTCAGATTGGGTCTGTAGTGGATAGTGACAGCGAGATTGTGTGTGTAGTGGACAATAAGGAGGAGACTGGGAGTGAAGGGGACAGCAACAGTAAGATTGTGGTGTAGTGGACAGTGACAGTGAGATTGGAGTGTAGTGGACAGCGAGAGTGAGACTGGGGGTGTCGGGGACAGTGACAAAGACTATCAGAGCTTTCAAAGGGATCTGGACCAGCTGGAGAAATAGGCTGAAAAAATGGCAGATGGAAATAACGGCTGACAAATGTGTAGTGCTGCTCTTTGGGAGAACCAGCCAGGCTGAACCACATGGGTGCAGTAGAACAGATCCATAATTCATATCAAGTGGCATCACCAGTTGATGCATTTGTAAAGAAAGCTTTTGGCACACTAGCCTTCAAAAATCAGTACATTGCATATGGCCGTTGGAATGTTATATTGAAGTTGTATAAGACTGGTAAGACCAAATTTGGAATATTGTGAGCAGTTCTGGTCACCTACCTACAGGAGAAATATCAATAAGATTGAAAGAGTGCTGAGAAGAATTACAAGTGTAGCCCCCTGGTCAGCCTTAGGCTCGCTCAGCTCACTTTCATCTAGGGGGAGCAGCCTTCGGCCCGTCCAAACTGGGTAATCAAGTTTGTGTGGATGTTGTGTAATGTACCCCACCACGCCAAATAACAGACAGCACACAATGTACAATTGACAGATTACACTTTATAGATCTTACTGGAACTATAATTAATAGAGATACAATATAAAAGGAAAGTAAAAGGCACCAAACTTATCAAGGTTCAACCACTTTGTGCACAACTGTTGGAGCTCAATTAACCGGGTCTTCTTTCCACCATTGGATCTCCTCCGACCTCCTCGACCCGCCGCCTGGGATCAAACACGGTGGTCGACCAGAGCGCGTCCAGCACATCCTTCCTCTTCAGTTCTCCTCCCGAAAAACCCTGGGCCTCAGACTCCCCTTGGGTCTGATCCTTGCCCAGCTTACAGCATCTCTCTCATACCGTCTCCTCTCTCTGTCCCCATCGTGCCTTCTGCCCAAAGCCTGAGAAAACAATAGCTTACAGACACACAAGAGAGAATAACGTCTATCCCAATTGGTTAGCAAATGAATACAATTCCCATTATCAGTAATTATAACCCAAACAAGCTACTACCATTAACTCAGCAGTTAACATTACAGAGAAGCCATTTTACTATAAGACAAAGAAACCATTTTATTAGCCTTAGTAGTAACATAAAAGAAGAAACCCCTTACACAAGGATGTTGCCAGGACTTGAGGACCTGAGGTATTGGGAAAGGTTAAATAGGTTTGGACTTTATTCCCTGGAGCAAGGAGAATGAGGTGAGATTTGATAGAAGGGTGTATATATAGGGTAAATGTGAGCAGGCTTTTTCCATTGAGGCTGGGTGAGACTACAACTAAACACTAAAGGTAAAAGAAATAACATTTCAGGGGAACGTGAGAGGTAACTTCTTCACTCAGTGTCACAATGGGGGCACTGGTAACAGGCCCGAATGCAAGACAAGACACTGAAGTACAAGGAACAGGACTTGACTAGAGGAGGGACGTGACAGGATTCAGACAAGGAGCAGGGATAAGAATGCAGACTTGGGCTAGGACATGGACTAGACACAGGGAACCCAGACAAGGAACTATGAACTAGGAGCCTGGGTGTGGATTCCGAGCCAGAGACTGGACAAGGACCCAGGACCTGGGTCTTGCCTTGGGCTCGGACCCCAGAACTAGGCAAGGACATGACATGGCTATCGGACAGGACGTGGCTGGGGTCTTGGCTCTTGAGGCTTGCAGGCTGGGGTCTTGGGTCTTGAGGCTCACAGGCTGGGGTCTTGGGTCTTGGAATGCGGAGGCTGATAAATCGGAGGCTGGAGCTCGGAGACAGACTGGGAACTGTACATCAACAGAGAGCCGGGACTTATCCTTCAAAAAGCCAGGACTCATCTTTAACTCAATACTAACATGAGACTGGACAGTACATAGACAGAGCCAGTACTCATCCATAGACAAGCTGGGACTCAACTTTATCTCCACACCAAGGTGGGACAGGTCCACCTGTTGGGTAATGGAAGAATGGCTGGACTTACCTAACAGAGGCAAAGACAAGACAAGACAGATCCCCCCACGGGGCAACAGCAGACAGCCTGACTTATCCCATGGAGGCAAGGACAAGACAAGACAGATCCCCCCACAGGGCAACAGCAAAACAGCCTGACTTACCCCACAGAGGTGAGGACAAGAAGAGGCAAACACCAGAGAACAACAGACAGTTCCATCTCTGCTCCAGGGAAGCTCCAAGTCTCAGTTCAGCCAGCAACCTCAGCTGGCTATGGAAACAGCTGGATCCCTACCTAGCTCAGAGTGGCTGGCAGCCACTCAGCTGGCCCAGGAAACAGCCTAATCCATACCACAAAGACAGCAACTACCAACAGCAAGACTCCATGAAGCAATGGTTCCCCAATGCAGCCTAAAGATGGCAAGTGGCCACTCTAGCCTTCCACCAGCAGGTTGCTCCCAAGGAATCTTGACAAGATAAACCAGCTCCCCAACCTCAACCCCAAGGCCACTTATATTCCAAGCCCCAAGATGGGAATCAGGTGCCTATGATTAACTCAACCAAACAAGGGACAGCTGGAAGACCCGGAGTCCTGAGTCCACAGACCGGACCGTGAACCAGAATGCAGACTTCACGGACCGGACCATGACACTCAGAGGATGGTGAGAGACTGGAATAAATGCAGAAGTGGTGGATGTGGGTTCAATTTCAACATTTAAGAGAAATTTGGACAGGTACATGGATGAGAGGGGTATATAGTCACAGAGTCGGAAAAGTACAGCATAGAAACAGAGCCTTCGGCCTATTTAGTCCACGCTGAACCATTCCCATGACCTGCACCTGAAACATAACCCTCTATAACCCTGCCATCCACGTACCTATCCAAACTTCTCTTAAATGTTGAAATTGAGCTTGCATGCACCATTCGTGTTGGCGACCCCTTTCACACTCTCACAACTCTCTAAGTGAAAAAGATTCCCCACATGTTCCCCTTAAACTTTTCACCTTTCACACTTAACTTATGGCCTCTAGTTGTAGTCCCTCGCAACCTCAATGGAAAAAGCCTGCTTGCATTTACCCTATCTATATCCCTCATAATTTTGTTTACCTCTATCAAATCCCCCCTTAGTCTTCTACATTCCTAAGAATGAAGTCCTCAACTATTCAATCTTTCCTTATAACTCAGGTCTTCCAGACCCGGCAACAACCTTGTAATCTTTCTCTGTGCTCTTTCAATCTTATACCCATCGTTCCTGTAGGCAGGTGACTAAAACTGCACACAATACTCCAAATCAGGCCTCACCAATATCTCATACAACTTCAACATAACATCCCAACTCCTGTACTCAATAATTTGATTCATGAAAGCCAATGTGCCCAAAGCTTTCTTTTGACCCTTTCCACCTATGTCCCACTTTCAATGAATAATGAATCTGTATTCCCAGATCTCTTTGTTCTACCACATTCCTCAGTGCCCTACTGCTCACTGTGTAAGACCCACATCAGTCAGTCCTACCTCACACTTATCTAGATTAAATTCCATCTGCCATTTTTCAGCCTATTTTTCCAGCTGGTCCAGATCCTGCTGCAATTCTGATAGCCTTCCTCGCTGTCCACTACACCCCCAATCTTGGTGTCATCTTCAAATTTGCTGATCCAGTTAACCACATTATCATCCAGATCATTGATGTAGATGACAAACAACAATGGACCCAGCACCGATCCCTGTGGCACACCACTAGTCATAGGCCTCCAGTCAGAGAGGCAACCGTCTACTACCACTCTCTGTTTTCCCCCGCAAAGCCAATGTCTAATCCAATTTATTATCTCATCTTGAATGCTGAATGACTGAACTTTCCCGACCAACCTCCCATGCGGGACCTTGTCAAATGCCTTGCTGAAGTCCAGGTAGACCACATCTACTGCCTTGTCTTCATCAACGCTCCTCATAACTTCCTCAAAAAAGTCTTTAAGATTGGTTGGATATGATTTCTCACAAACAAAGCCATGCTCCCTATCCTTAATCAGTCCTTGTGTATCTAAATGCTTATTTATCCCGCCCCTTAGAATACCTTCCAGTAACTTTCCTTCTTGTGATGCCAGACTCACTGGCCTATAATTTCCTGGTTCATTTTACAGCCTTTCTTAAATAGCAGACCAAAAGTATCTGTCCTCCAATCCTCTGATATCTTGCCTGTCGCTAAGGATGATTTAAATATTTCTGCACTTGCCTCCCACAGGATCCAAGGGAACATCTTGTTAATCCCTGGGGATTTATCCACCCTAATTTGTGTCAAGACAGCAAACACCTTCTCTGTACTCTGTACGGGGTCCGTGACCTCGCCGCTGCTTTGCCTCACTTCCATAGACTGTGTCCATCTCCTGAGTAAATACAGATGCAAAAAACCCATTTAATATCTCCCGCATCTCTTTTGGTTCCATACATGGATTACCATTCTGATCTTCCAGAGGACCAATTTTGTCCCTTGCATTCCTTTTGCTCTTAACATCTCTGCAGGGCAACCTCGTGCCTTCTTTTAGCCCTCGTTATCTCTTTCTTAAGTGCTCTCTTGCATTTCTTACACTCTATAAGTACCTAATTTGTTCCTACCTATCTATTCCTGCTCTGCACCTCCTTTTTTCTCTTAACCAGGGCCTCAATATCCCCTGAAAACCAAAGTTCCCTACGCTTGTTATCTTTATCTTTATTCTGGCAGGTACATACAAGCTTTGTTCCCTCAAAATTTCACGTTTGAAGGCCTCCCACTTACCAAGTACACCTTTGCCAGCAAACAGCCTGTCCCAATCCACACTTGCCAGATCCTTTCTGGCCTTTACTGGCCTTTCTCCAATTTAGAATCTCAACCCACAGACCAGACCTATCTTTTTCCTTATTCACTTTAAACTAATGGCATTATGATCACAAGATGCAAAATATTTTACACAAACTTCTGTTACCTGTCCTATCTCATTCCCTAATAGCAAATCAAGTATCACGCACTCTCTCTTATTCATTCTTCTACGCACTGAAGGAAACTTTCCTGAACACATTTGACAAACTCTATCCCATCTAGTGCTTTTACAGTATGGGAGTCCCAGTCAAAATATGGAAAGTTAAAATTACCTACTACAACAGGTTTATGTTTCTTGCAGCAGTCTGCAACTTTTCTAGAAATTTGTCCTCTAAATCCCACAGACTGTTAGGTGGTCTATAATATAGACAATTAACATGTCATACCTTTCTTATTCCTCAGTTCCACTCATGTGAAGAAAGACTGGATGAACTGGGCTTGTACTCGTTGGAATTTAGAAGATTGAGGGGGGATCTGATTGAAACGTATAAGATCCTAAAGGGATTGGACAGGCTAGATGCAGGAAGATTGTTCCCGATGCTGGGGAAGTCCAGAACGAGGGGTCACAGTTTGAGGATAAGGGGGAAGCCTTTTAGGACCGAGATTAGGAAAAACTTCTTCACACAGAGAGTGGTGAATCTGTGGAATTCTCTGCCACAGGAAACAGTTGAGGCCAGTTCATTGGCTATATTTAAGAGGGAGTTAGATATGGCCCTTGTGGCTACGGGGGTCAGGGGGTATGGAGGGAAGGCTGGGGCGGGGTTCTGAGTTGGATGATCAGCCATGATCATAATAAATGGCGGTGCAGGCTCGAAGGGCCGAATGACCTACTCCTGCGCCTATTTTCTATGTTTCTATGTTTCTATAAAGTCTCACTAGATGAATTCTCCATCTGTCCTGACTGAGCACTGCTGCGATATTTTCCCTGACTAGTAATGCCACCTCTCCCCCTTTAATCCCTTCCCTCTGTCGAGTCTGAAACACGGGAACCCCAAAATACTGAGCTGCCAGTCCTGCCCCTCCTGCAACCACCTCACTAATGGCTACAATATCATAATTCCAGGTGTTGATCCATGCCCTGGGCTCACCCGCCTTTCCTGCGTACTTTGTGCATTGAAATATACGCAGATCGGGACACTAGTCCCACCACGCTCAGCCTTTTGATTCCTGACTTTGTCTGAGGTCTTACCAACATCTGCCTCCACAACCTCTCCACTAACTGTTCAGGCACTCTGGTTCCCATCCCCTGCAACTCTAGTTTAAACTCCCACCCCCACCACCCTTGTGCGGGTACGTAGGTACAGTGGGATATGGAGGGCTGTGGTCCAGTTGCAGGTCGATGGGACTAGGCAGATTAATAGTTTAGCATGATCTGTGCTGAGGTGTCCTATGACTCCTTGACTCTAGTTTATTTTATGTACTGCACTGCACTGCTGCCACAAACAAATCCCATGGCACACACACAGTGATATTGAAGCTGATTTTGATTATGATTTCTTGTTTGTTTCAGAAGAGCACTTGATCTCCAGCCAAACACAAGACCTCAACAGATGCCTGGGGACCTCTCGCATTATTCCAGAAGCTTCTCTTCCTGCTTTTGATTTCAGTCACCAGTAATCCTCTTCTTCCAGTCACTCGACAGGAAGGGATTTCCAGGGTCAGTCACTGGTGAACAACTTCACAATGGTTTCCTGGAGCTTGTTACCATCCACAGACACCAGGAGACAGGACACTGAGGTCAGACAACAGGGGTGCCGGGTCTGCTTCCTGAGGGCTCACCGACCACTCAGTAGGATGCTGAGCAGCAGTTAGACCTGTGCCACCCAAAGAAACAAAGCTCACTCGCTGAGTTAGAAAGAAAGAACGATTCAAGATTGTTTAATGTCATTTCCAGTACACAAAAGTAAAGGAGAATGAAATAGTTGTTACACAATAAGATAAAGAACACAATAATATTAATATAAAAACACAGTAAATATAAATATATGATAGCTTATATACATACATAGATCAATTGTATGTCCATAAAGTGTCTCTCGACACAGGAGTGTCCGTACATAAGGTGACTGACAGGAAATGATAAAGTAGTGGTGGTTGGGGGTGTGGAGGGGTGGGTTAGTGGGTGGAGGTGTTGATCAGACATACTGCTTGGGGAGAGCTCTTGGGGAGAGATTAGCAAGATTAGCTTTATTTGTCAGCCACACAGCGAAACATACGGTGAAACGCGGTGTTTGTGTCAGTGATCAATATAGTCCGAGGACATGCTGGGGTGGGGTAGTGGGCAGCCCGCCAGTGGTACCAGAATGCCCACAACTCACTCATCCTAACCCGGACATCTTTGGAACGTGGGAGGAAATCAAAGCACCCAGAGGAAACTCGCAGGGAGAATGTACAAACTCAAAGATTCAGAGAGTCCTCGAGCACTGCAGTACAGAAACTATTATTCTGCCTAATCCCACTTGCCCTTCAGCCAGACCATAGCCCTCCACAGCTCTCCCATCCATGTACTTCTCCAAACTTCTCTGAAATGTTGAAATCAATCCCGCATCCACCACTTCTACTGGCAGCTCGTTCCACACTCTCACCACCCTCTGAGTGAAGAAGTTCTCCCTCATGTTCCCTTTAAACATTTCACCTTTCACTCTTGACCCATGGCCTCTAGTTCAAGTCTTATCTGACGTCAGTGGAAAAAGCCTGCTGGTACTTACCCTATCAATATCCCTCATAATTTTCTATACCTCTACCAAGTCTCCCCTCACTGTCGTACACTCCAGGGAATAAAGTCCAAACCAGTTCAGTCTTTCCGTATGACTCACGTCTTCAAGTCCTGGCAACGTCCTCGTAAAATATCTCTGCACCCTTTCAATCTTATTGGTATCTTTCCTGTCGGCAGATAACCCAAACTGCACACAACACTCCAACTTGGGCTTTACAAAGAGCTGAAGCATAAAGCCCCAACTCCAGCCAACATAGCTCTCCAGGTCATTGAGACACACACGCCTCCAAACCACAACAAGGCTCTGGTCCTCTTGAAAGAAAGTCTTATACAACTTCAATATAACACCCCAACTCTGTACTCAGAATTTGATTTATGAATGCAATATGCCAAGAGCTTTCTTTATAAGCCTATCTATCTGTGACGCCACTTTCAAGGAACTGTGGACCTGTATTCCAAGATCCCTTTGTTCTCCCGCACTCCTCAGTGCCCTGCTGCTCATAGTGGAAGCCTTATCCTGGTTGGTCCTCCCAAGGTGCAACACCCTCACAGTTGTCCGCATTAAGATCCATCTGCCATTTTCCACCCCCTTTTACAAGCTGATGCAGATCCCTCTGCAAGCTCTGATAGCCTTTCTCACTGTCCACTACAGCCCCAATCTGGGTGCCATCCACAAATTGGCTGATTCAGTTAACTGCATTATCATCCAGATCATTGATATAGATGACAAATAACAAGGGACCTGCATCGATCCTTGCGGCACACCAGTAGTCACAGGCCTCCAGTCAGAGAGTCAACCATCTACTACCACTCTGTGGCTTCTCCCTCTAATCCAATTTACTACTTCATATTGAATGCCCAGTGACTGAATCTTCTTCACCAACCTCCCATGTGAGACCTTGTTAAATGCTTCGTTAAGGTCCGTGTAGACAACATCTACTGCCTTGCCTTCATCGACTTTCCTGGTAACTTGTTCGAAACACTCTATAAGATTGGTTGGACTTGACTTACCATGCACAAAGCTACATTGACTATCGCTAATCAGTCCCTGTCCATCCAAGTACTCATATATCCATTCCCTTAGAATACCTTCCAATAACTTTCCCACTACTGATGTCAGGCTCAGCAGGCTATAATTCGGCGGGAAGAGAAGACGGCAGCGCACAGCCCTCCGGTGAAAAATGATGTCGTATCTATTAAATAGGGGCCGTGGACAATGCTGATTTGATGGAGAATGGACGTGAAAGCACAGGGGAACATCTGGAGAAATTTCTGAAACGTCGGTCCGCTGCTGTTGTTACTGTGTGGTCGGAAATCTTTCAGAGGGTAGGCCTCAAAATCCCCGGCCTTGCCTGCTTTTGGCGACCGAGAAGGAGGTCGAATCGTTCAGGCACAATACTCGGTGTCGGAGAGCTGATCAGAGCTCGAAGTTTTCGGATGACTCAGAGTCGGATTGTGGTCGGCATGGCAGGGAGAGTTTTTCTTCCTTCTCCCGTCTGCGTGAGACGTGGGACGTTTGAGAAACTTTGAACTTTACTGTGCTCATGGACTGCTTCATCAAGTTATGGTATTGTTACACTGTTTGTAACTATATGTATAATTATGTGGTTTTGTCAGTTTTTTCAGTCTTGGTTTGTCCTGTGTTTTGTGATATCACACCGGAGGAAATAATGTATCATTTCTTAATGCATGCATTACTAAATGACAATAAAAGAGGACTGCGTGTCTTCACAATCTAATTCTATAGTTTATTCTTAGAGCCTTTCTTAAACAATGAAACAACATCAGCTATCTTCCAATGTGTCTCCATGGCTAAGGATAATTTAAGTATCTCTGCTCGGGCCCTGGCAATTTCTGCACTTGCCTCCCACAGGGTCCATCAGAAGACCTTGTCAGACCCCGGGGATTTATCCACCCTGATTTGCCTCAAGACAGCTAATATCTC
Organism: Mobula birostris; assembly: GCF_030028105.1. Lineage (NCBI taxonomy): Eukaryota > Metazoa > Chordata > Chondrichthyes > Myliobatiformes > Myliobatidae > Mobula > Mobula birostris. The sequence goes on along the minus strand of NC_092374.1, from coordinate 6,533,756 downwards.
CTGCCCTGTAATCTGAATAGGGTTCATACAGATTCCAGTTTAAGAAGGTGCTACTTATTGGTTTGAGTGACAACTTTCTGGTGGCCAATGAAAAAAAAATTCTTTATTATTCATACTTTTTCTGGTAAACTACCATGTCAAATTGTCAGAATTGAGTGGAACCTCCTGTACAATTTGGCACGTTCACAGTGCAACCGAAGTCTCGATGGGGCATGTCGGTTGCAGCGTGTCTGGGCTGGAGCAGACTTGGATGCAATGTGATGCGGCAGAGCCAAGGCATTGAAAAATCTGAGATTTGATAAGTTTAAGAGCCGAGCCAAATTGGAAAGGTCAGGTACTGACCGAAGCAAGGTGACGGAGCCCGAGCCCAAGGGCAAGGAACAGCCTGAGATTTGGACAATTTAAACACCAGGCCAGATTAAAATGTGTGGGGTTGTTGGTGTGAGAGGTGAGAGACAGGTCGACTTGGCTCATGGCTCCACAGGGTTTGCTTGACTCTACTGGACCAAGGCCCCTTCTGAGTCGGCTGCAATGATGCCTGGAGTTGTGAATATCAGTTCTGAATGCCGTTTATTTGCTTTATTGTTTGCACAAGTTGTTTTATTTTCTCTCTCTGCACACTGGGTGTTTGACGGTCTTGTTTTGTCTTTAATGGGTTCTATTGGGTTTCATTGTTTCACGACTGCCTGTAAGGAGACGAATCTCAAGGTTGTATAAAGTATACATACTTTGATAATAAAATATACTTTGAACTTTTGAATTTTGACCTCACTGCTGTTTTACCTTACTTCTATAGACTCTGCGCCCGTCTCCTGAGTAAATACAGATGCAAAAATTCCATTTAACGTCTCCCCCATCTCTTTTGGCTGCACACATAGATGACCACTCTGATTTTCCAGAGGACCAATTTTTTCCCTTACAATTCTTTTGCTCTTAATATATCCCTAGAATGGCTTAGGATTCTCCTTCACCTTGTCTGCTAGAGCAATTTTATATTTTCTTTTAATCTTCCTGATTTCTTTCTTAAGTGTTCTCTTGCACTTCTTGTACTCCATAAGCACCTCATTTATTCCTACTTGTCTTTACCTGCTATACCACCTCCTTTTTCTTAACAAGAGCCTCAATATCTCTTGAAAATCTATGTTCAATAAACCTCCCACTTATCCATTTCACCTTTGCCAGAAAACAGTCTGTCCCAATCCACACTTGCCAGATCCTTTCTGATACCATCAAAACTAACCTTTCTCTAATTCAGAATCTTAATTCACCAACCAGACCTGTCCATCTCCATAAGTACCTTGAAACTAACGGCATTATGATCACTAGATACAAAGTGTTCCCCTACACAAACATCTGTCACCTGCCATCTCTTTCTCTAACAGCAGATCAAGTATCGCACACTCTCTTGCTAGGATTTATATATACTGATTAAGGAAACTCTACTGAACACATTTGACAAATTCTATCCCATCCAGCACCTTTAATACAATGTGTGGAAAGCTAAAATCGCCTACAATCATGACATTATGTTTTTTGCAATAGTTTCTGCTATCTCTCTACAAATTTGTTCCTCTAAATCCCGCAGACCACTCGGTAATCTAAACTATAATCCCAATAACATGGTCATCCCTTTCTTATTCCTCAGTTCAAATAGAAAAATAGATAAATTCTCCAGTCTGTCCTGACTGAGCACTACAGTGACATTTTCCCTTTAATCCCTCGCACACTATCACATCTAAATGTGAAATTTTGAGGGTACAGAATCTTTAGTTCCTGTTAGGTTGGAAGGAAAGGTTAAAAGTTTGAGAGAGCCATGGTTTTCAAGAGATATTGGAAACTTATTTCCAAAAAAGAGAGAGATCTAAAATAAATATAGGCAGCATGGAGTAAATGAGGTGCTCGAGGAATATAAAGAATGTAAGAAGAATCTTAAGAAAGAGATTAGAAAAGCTAAAAGAAGATATGAGGTTGCTTTGGCAAGTAAGGTGAAAATAAATCCAAAGGCTTTCTACAGTTATATTAATAGTGTAGCCCCCCCCCCCCGGCCACCCTCAAGGTCGAAACCCCCTTACAATAGCAAAAGGGTAGTGAGGGATAAAATTGGTCTCTTAGAGAATCAGAGTGGACGGCTATGTGCGGAGCCAAAAGAGATGGGGGAGATTTTGAACAATTTCTTTTCTTCGGTATTCACTAAGGAGAAGGATATTGAATTGTCTAAGGTAAGGGAAACAAGAAGAGTAGTCATGGAAACTATGATGATTAAAGAAGAGGAAGTACTGGCGCTTTTAAAGAATATAAAAGTGGATAAGTCTCCTGGTCCTGACAGTATATTCCCTAGGACCTTGAGGGAAGTTAGTGGAGAAATAGCAGAGACTCTGACAGAAATATTTCAAATGTCCTTAGAAACAGGGATGGTGCCAGAGGATTGGCATATTGCTCATGTGGTTCCATTGTTTAAAAAGGGTTCTAAGAGTAAACGTAGCAATTATCAGCCTGTAAGTTTGACGTCAATGGTGGGTAAATTAATGGAAAGTATTCTTAGAGATGGTATATATAATTATCTGGATAAACAGGGTCTGATTAGAAACAGTCAACATGGATTTGTGCGTGGAACGTCATGTTTGACAAATCTTATTGAATTTTTTGAAGAGGCTACTAGGAAAATTGACGAGGGTAAAGCGGTGGATGTTGTCTATATGGACTTCAGTAAGGCCTTTGACAAGGTTCCACACGGAAGGTTAGTTAGGAAGGTTCAATCGTTAGGCATTAATATCGAAGTAGTAAAATGGATTCAACAGTGGCTGGATGGGAGATGCCAGAGAGTAGTGGCGGATAACTGTTTGTCAGGTTGGAGGCCGGTGACTAGTGGTGTGTCTCAGGAATCAGTACTGGGTCCAATGTTGTTTGTCATGTACATTAATGATCTGGATGATCGAGTGGTAAATTGGATTAGTAAGTATGCAGATGATACTAAGATAGGTGGAGTTGTGGATAATGAAGTAGGTTTTCAAAGCTTGCAGAGAGATTTAGGCCAGTTAGAAGAGTTGGCTGAAAGATGGCAGATGGAGTTTAATGCTGATAAGTGTGAGGTGCTACATTTTGGTAGGACTAATCAAAATAGGACATACATGGTAAATGGTAGGGCATTGAGGAATGCAGTAGAACAGAGGGATCTAGCAATAATGGTGCATAGTTCCCTGAAGGGGAAATCTCATGTGGATAGGGTGGTGAAGAAAGTTTTTGGTATGCTGGCCTTTATAAATCAGAGCATTGAGTATAGGAGTTGGGATGTAATGTTAAAATTGTACAAGGTATTGGTGAGGCCTAATTCGGAGTATTGCGTACAGTTCTGGTCACCGAATTATAAGAAAGATGTCAACAAAATAGAGCGAGTACAGAGAAGATTTACTAGAATGTTACCTGGGTTTCAGCACCTAAGTTACACAGAAAGGTTGAACAAGTTAGGTCTTTATTCTTTGGAGCGTAGAAGGTTGAGGGGGGACTTGATAGAGGTATTTAAAATTATGAGGGGGATAGATAGAGTTGACGTGGATAGGCTTTTTCCATTGAGAGTGGGGGAGATTCAAACAAGAGGACATGAGTTGAGAGTTTGGGGGCAAAAGTTTAGAGGTAACTTGAGGGGGAACTTCTTTACTCAGAGAGTGGTAGCTGTGTGGAACGAGCTTCCAGCAGAATTGGTTGAGACAGGTTCGATTTTGTTATTTAAAAAAAAATTGGGTAGTTATATGGACAGGAAAGGAATGGAGGGTTATGGGCTGAGTGCAGGTAGATGGGACTCGGTGAGGGTAAGCGTTCGGCACGGACTAGAAGGGCCGAGATGGCCCGTTTCCGTGCTGTAATTGTTATATGATTATATGGTTAAAATACCACAGAACATAGAGTGGCCAGTCCTGCCCCTCTTGCAGCCAAGTCTCACTAACAGCTACAATTTCATAACTCTATGTGAGGATCCATGCGAGTTTCTCTGCCTTCCCTACGATTCTCCTTATACACAGCTCAGAACCTTAGTCCCACCACCGTGCTAAACACTTTTGATTCCTGTATAGGTACCACCTTCTCTGGAAGAGAGCCCAATCATCCAAAAATTTGACACCTTCCCTCCTACACCAACTCCTTAGCCACGTGTTAAACCTTACGATCTTGCTATTTCTGAACTCACTAGCATTTGGCACGGGTGGCAATCCTGAGATCACAACCTTGGAGGTTCTGTCCTTTCCTCATCACCCATCCTACCCATGTCATTGGCACTGAGCTGGCCCATGACTTCTGGCTGCTCATTCTCCTATTTCAGAATGCTGTACTTGATCCAAGAAGCTCCTGGGCCCTGGCACCGGGAGGCAACATACCATCCAGGAATCTCGTTCTCATATGCAGAGCCTCCTGTCTGTTCTCCTGACTACTGAATCCCTATCACCACAGTTGGCCTCTTCTCTCCCCTCCCCTTCTGAGCCATTGAACCAGACTCAGTGCCAGAGACTTGACCACTGAGGACTTCCTTTGCTAAATCAGTCTCCAACAGTATCCAAAGCAGTATATGTGTTGTTGAGGGAAACAGCTACAGGGGAACTCAGCACTGGCTCCCTATCCTCTTTCTCCCTCTGGACAGTCACCCAGTTACATGTGTGCTGCATCGGTCTGTCGAAGCTGCAGCTGGATGTACTTCTTGCAGGCGTAGTCGGCAGGGACACTGGAGGAACCTCTGCCTCCCCACATCCCAGAAGAGGAGCATTCCACTATCCTGCCTGTCACCCTCACTCTCTAACTGTGCAATCAGAAAGAGAGAAGAGTCAAATGGAAAAAATCTACCTGCAGCCTCTGGCTCTCCCCGACAAAGCCTCAACTCCACATTCTAACACCGGCCCACTCCCACAATGGCCACTCCACTCAAGCCGAACTTCTCTTTATTGGCCTTTGCCTAAATATGCACAATGGAACAATTCCTCTGGAACTGTGGTGCACATAATGTCTTCACTACCCCCACCTGCTTCTTGTGAATTCTCTTTCCCACTACACAATCCAACATCTTCCAATCTCGCCCATAAACTCAAAAAACTCACTCAAAGCCAGACTCCTATCCTTGATGCACACTCCCTTTGCTTTCTCACCAAACTGCAACTTTTGATCAGTCAATCGCCTGTTCCCCATATCTGCAGATCCTCCATTGACCCTGAGGGATCAGAAAGCAGTTGCCTAAGAAGGGAGTTTCCAACCAGAATACTTTAATTCCATCTCAGAGAAATGAAAGTGAACTTTTGTTACTCCAGATAACAGCCAGAAGTAGAAACCAACTATATCGGGTTTTGTGATTAATAAACACAACTCTGGGAGTTCTCAGCACAGAAACATATTGCAACCTCACTCTGTGTGTGTGAGTGTGTGTATGTGTGTGTCTGTACGTGTGTAGAGTGTGTAAGTGTGCGTCTGTAGGTGTGTGGAGCGTGTATGTGTGTGTACGTGTGTGGAGTGTGTATGTGTGTGTCTGTATGCGTGCAGAGTGTGTTTGTGTTTGGAGTGTGTATGTGTGTGTCTGTACGTGTGTAGAGTGTGTTTGTGTTTGGAGTGTGTACGTGTGTGGAGTGTGTATGTGTGTGTCTGTACGTGTGTGGAGTGTGCATGTGTGTGTCAGAATTCGGATGTTAGTTGAGGGAAGTGAAATAGTGGTTCCAGTAGTCTGTAAACCCTCACCTCCGTTCAATTCTGGGTAACACTGTGAGTAAAGAGGATTTTAGTTCTCTGGTTGTGAGAGTAGGTACAGAGAGGAAAATATGGCTTGAGTTTAAATTTCCATGATGGGACAGTACATCCAAACATGCCAAATTCCCTTAGGAATTAGGAATGCACTGCACTGGAGGTCTCAGTCAGGACTCGGGATCTAACCCAGATCATCTCTGTCTTGATAGTGTGAGATGGGACAGTGTAGATGGAACTTCACTTTGAGTCTGGTCTCGGGAGTGTGTGATGGGGCAGTGTGAGATGAGATATGATAACACTTCATTTATCCCAAAGGAAATTATTGTTGTGAGGTTGCTCAATCAGAAATATATACTTTAACATACACAATGAGGTACGATGCTCAAAGAATTGAGGTACGAAAAAGAATATAAATGTACTTAATACAAATATACCTAAGGAGCCAGAGTTGTAGGGACTTATACCCACAGGGAGAAAAGACCTTCTGTGGCGTTCAGTAGTGCACCTCGGTGGAATGAGTGTGTTACTAAAGGTGCTCCTCTGTTTGTCCAGTCTGTCAAGGAGGGGGTGAGAGGGATTTTCCATAAAGCTCCGTAGCTTCTGCAGAATCCTCCTCTCAGACACAACCACCAGGGGATCCAGTTCCACCCCCAGAGCAGAACCGGCCTTCCTGGATACCTTATCGGTCTTCTTGGTGTCACCTGCTCCTGCCCTGCTGCCCCAGCAGACCACAGTGAAGGATAAAATGCTGGCCACCGCTGGGTTATAGAAGAGCTGCAGCACAGGACTGCAGGCGTTGAATGGCCGGAGCCGCCTCACAAAATAGAGGTGGCTCTGTCCCTTCTTGTACTGAGCCACTGTATTTTTAGTCCAGTCCAGGTGAGCTCCCAGGTACTTACATTCCTGGGCGACTTCCACATCCATTCCCCTGATGGAGATGGGACTGCAGGGTGTTTTCACCTTCCTGAAGTCCACCACCGACTCCTTTGTTTTAGTGATGTTGAGCTGCAGGTAATTCAGCCCACACCACTCAACAAAGTTGTCCACCACTCTTCTGTACTCAGCCTCTTGACCCCGTCTGATACAGCCCATGACTGCCGAATCGTCCAAAAACTCCTGCAGGTGGCAGGAATCCGAGCTGTATCTGAATTCTGAGGTGTAGACGGTGAAGAGGAAAGGAGACAGGACAGTCCCCCGAGCTGTCCCTGTGCTGTTAACCAGTTCTGCAACCTCACATACTGTGCCCATCTGAAATCTAGGACACTTGTGCACCTCCGGTAAAAGCACTGGAGAAATCAAAAATCATGATTCTCAGCGCTGTCTGGCTCATCCAGACGGGTGTGAACCCGTTGAAGCAGGAAGGTAACAGCATCCTCGACTCCAGTGTGTGGTTGGTAAGCAAACAGCAGGAGATCTAGTGATGGATTTACTTTGGTCTGGAGGTGTGCCAGGACCAATCTTTCTAATAATTTCACATCGTGTATAGAGTAAGCTCAGCCAGCTCCATTATGGGCACTAACCTCCCCAACACCCGGGACATGCCCTCTTCACATTGGTACCATCAGGCAGGAGGCACAGGAGCCTGAAGACTCACACTCGATGTTTTAGAAACAGCTTCTTCCCCTCCGTCATCAGACGTCTGAATTGCATCCATGAACACTACCTCAATATTCTTTTTCTTTATTTTGCTCCGCTTATTTAATCATTTTTAAATATATTTCTCATTGTACTTTACAGTATTGCAATGTGCTGCTGCCACAAAACAGCAAATTTCATGACATATGCCAGTGATATTAAACCTGAATCTGGGTTTGCGTTTGTAATGCACTGCGTTGTTGCAAAAAGATGATTCTCGTGGCATTTGTACCCGGCTCTGTATGAACTTCAACCTGTTTACTCTTCCTACATGTGCGAAGATACTGTGATAAGCGTTTGTTTGTTCAGTTCCCGCCGCTGCCTGTAGTGGGAGAATCTAGGACCAGAGTGCAACTCCTCAGAATACAAGAACTGAAACGAGGAATTTCTTCAATCAAAGGATGATTAATTTGTGGATTCATCGCCACAGAAGACCGTGGAGGCTAAGTCATCGGATTTATTTAATGTGGAGTTTGATAGGTTCTTGATTAGTGAGGGCATCAAAGGTTACAGGAAGAAGGCAGGAGAATGAATTTGAGAGGGATAGTAAACTAACCATGATGGAATGGAGGAGCAGATAGATGGGCTGAATGGCCTAATTCTGCTCCCGTGTCTTATTGTTTAACACAGGGGTTCCCAGCCGGGGTCCAACAACCCATTGCTTAATGGTATTGGTCCAGGGCCTAAAGCAGGTTGGGTACCCTTGGTCTAAAGTTTCTAGCTCAGTAAAACGTCCAGCTCGGCCTGATTTACATCAGGTTACAGCTTTGTCACTGTGTTACTGTGTGATTTATCATTGCAGTCTGAGGCGCCTGAAGCAGAGACTGGATCATGAGGGTTTCTTGAACATCTCCTACATGGTGGTAAATCACCAGGGAAACAAGTCCCGTGAACTTTACCAACAGCTGAATGCAAAGCTGGCAGGAGCCCTGCCAGTGTACCAACAAGATGAGAATCAGAGTGATGTGTGGACACTACTGCAAGGCAAGAAGGATGACTTCCTCATCTACGACAGGGCAGTTTTCACATTGTGTGAGTGTCTGATGGTCTTCCAGCCGTTGCCATACAGTGAAATGGCCAAGTGGATCTGCAGTCACCCCACACACACTCACTACTACACAGGTAATGTAGCAGCACCATTGACCAGCGGTTCATTCCTCCCCACCATCAGTAACATCTGCAGGAGGTGCTGCCTGGAGACAGTAACATCGTCATCCAGACCACGCCGTCTTCTCACTGTCTCCATCGAGCAGGAGGTACGGAAGCCTGAAGTCCTTACACAGCTACTTCCCTTCCACCTGTTAGCACAACCCTAATCACCGCTATCTTGTAAAATTTGTGTATGATTTATGTTTAATTTTTGTCTATCATGTGAACACTTTATCTGAAGCTCTGACTGTGAATCTGCTGCAGTAAGTTTTTCACTCGACTTTGAACCCAACAAGACCAGCGCCAAATCTTTAAGAAATCCCCTACGATCTTTGCTAAATGACTGATAATGGGAAGGAACTATCTTCTTAAAGGATCAATATCCCCTGAACTAGCATGGGAGCCAGTGGGAGGCAGAGAATTCATTTGATTTTCCTGGAAGCTCCTTTGGGTCTCTCTTCCCCATTGAAATCCACCGGGAAAAGTAAAGAGTTGCAGGAACCACTTCCATTTCCATTGCCCTGATCACGCCAACAGTGATGGGCCCTCTCTCTGCCACTCCTGTGACTGTAGCCCGTCCGTGTGACAAAATATAGAACGTAGAACATTATCACATAGGACCAGGCCATTTACACCATAAGACAAAGGAGCAGAATTAAGCCATTCAGCCCTTCGAGACAATGTGCTAGGAAACCAGACACCCAGAGGAAATGTACAGACTCCTTACAGACAGCTGAGGGAATTGAACCTTAATCACTGTAATATGTTGCACTAGCCACCATGCTACGGTAAGGCACAGGAGCAGAATGAGGCCACTCAGCCTATCAAGTCTGCTCTATTCCATCATGGCTGATTTATTATGCCTCTCAATCCCATTCTTCTGCCTTTTTCTCACAAACTTTCACGCCCTGACTAATCAGGAACCTATTAATCGCCACTTAAGATATATCCAATGACCTGGTCTCCACAGCCGTCTGTGGCAATGAATTCCACAGATTCACCACCCTTTGGCTAAAGAAATTCCTCCTCATCTCTGTTCTAAATGGACATTCCTCTATTCTGAGGCTGCGCCCTCTGGTCCTAGACTGACCCACCATAGGAAACACCCTCTCCCTGTCCACAGTTTTCTGTGACAGCCCACCTCATTCTCTAAGCTGCAGCAGTTCCAGGCCCAGAGAAATTAAGCTGCTCTCTTTCATTCCAATAATCATTCTCCTGAACCGGTCCCAGACCCCAGCAATTGGCTCACCGTGTCTGTTCCAAACGCGATGCCAGTTTAAACTAATCACAGGTGAGGCAAGCCTTCACCTGTGAGTCTGTTGGGTTCCTCTATTGTACCCAGTGAGCCTCCTCTACACTGGTGGGATGCAACATAGATTTTGGAACATTTCATTAAGCCACAAAAGGTGGGATCTCTCGATGACCACCCATTTCAATTCAAATTCTATTCCAGCTCTGACATGTCTACCAGTGGCCTCCTCTTCTGCCACGGTGAGGTCACTCTCAACTTGAGGAGAAACACCTCATATTCCATCTGGTTAGCCTCCAACCTGAAGGCATGAACATCGATTTCTCTATTTTCTGGTAATTTCTCCACTACCCACTTCATCTTCTCTCTTTTCCAGTCCCTATGCTGGCTCTCCTCCTACCCCTTCTCTTCTCACCCGTCCATCACCTCCCTCCTCCTTTCCCTTCTCCGCATGGTCCACTGCCCTCTCCTATCTGATCACTTTTTCATTAGTCCTTCGCCTGTTCCACCTATCCCTCCTTACTTCAAGCTCCCTTCCCCCAACAACCCATGTTCCACCTCATCTGGTCTCTATTTGCCACACATACATCAGTACATAACTCCACCAAGCCCGGCTGCGAAGGGTGAAGGGGTAGGCATGGGGCTAGCAACCCTATCCCATAAAAACCCAGAGCTGCAGAAGCTCTGGAGATCTGATTCCTGGGAGAGGAAGGACCTTTTCCGAGGCGTCGTGTGGAGAAAGCAGAAGCTGCCGAGCTGTTCAGCCTTTGGCCCAGAGCTAGTAGGACAGTTGGCCTCAACGAGAAGACATCAAGACATTTGGTGAAATGTGTCATTGCGTCAACGAGCAGTGCAGTCTGCGGGAGAGGATGAGGAAGGGTGAAAGGGAGAGGCGGTGAGGGAGTTGGAGAGGAGGGAGTGGGGGAGGGGCGAGGGGGAGGTACGGAGAGAGAGACCATTCAATAGTCTTGTATTTGGGGTAGCCCATATACGGTGACTCTGAGTAGAGCTGGAACAGTGGATGACAGAAAGAATATGCGGTGGGATGGATAGGCGTCCTCATTCCACCAACGGCTCATCCCCACCCACTCTCACCTGGGATCTTGCTGTGCAGAGACCAACAACCATTTTTCACCAAGTTGCAAAGCCAGTTTGGTGGGATGAAGGTGGTGATCAGGTGGAGACCAGACTGCGGCTGAGAGTTGTGCTGAGAGAACACAGATCGCCCAGCGAGCACTGTGCACTGCCTGGACTTTACCCGTGACACCCCACTCGATGGGCCGAATGGCCTGATTCTGCTCCTATGCCTTATTGCTCACACGGGTGTAATTGGGCCCTTTACAATGTGGTATTTCACTCTGCCTACACAAATTCACCCAGCCCCAGATTTGGTGCAGCAGGTGACCCTCGAGGAAAACTCAGTGTTAGCTGGACCTGTTCCAACCAGCAAGGCACTTCCTCAATTAAATCTGTTTCGATATTGAGGCACAAAACAAAAAGGGTGAATAAGCCAATCTGTACAGCAATTGAACAGTTAACAAGTTAAGAGTCAAGTTGAAAGCTGGACCGGACTGTATATATAGTGACAGCAGTCTTGGCTCCAGCAGAGAGCTCCTTAACATCTGAACAGACACACAGCTGCCACAGAAGGCACTCACTCATCCAGAAGAGAACCAGCATGACCCTTTACAGCCTGTACGCCTTCCTGCTTTGCACGGCGTTGCTCCACCTCAGACAAGGTAAGAGGGGCAAAGCAACGGTGGGGTTGTGAGAAGGGAAGAGGGGTTCAATCTGAGGAACTTTAGTCAGAGTGGGCTGCAGAAAGCTGCAATTTGAAAAATCCTCCTCCACTGATCCTATTCCGAATGCTAACTGGAATCCTAACCCTAATGCTAGACCTAATCCTAGATCTAAAGCTAACGCTAATTATATTCCTGAACCTAACCGTAACCCCAAAGCCGCAACTCTAACCCCATTCCTAGCCCTAATCATATTCCTAAACCTAATCTCATTCCTAATCCTAACGTTATTCCTAACCCTAATCCTATTCCTATTCCTAACCCTAATCATATTCCTAACCCTAATCTCATTCCTAATCCTAATGTTATTCCTAACCCTAATCCCATTCCTATTCCTAACCCTAACCCAACCCTCTTGTCTATTGCACAATCTACCCCCTCCACCCCCCCCCCCCGTGCACACAAACATAGGACAGTACCTGGACATCATTAAACATCGATCCGATGAAAGGCAAGTGGTATTGGACTAGGCTAATGAAAGTGGCAGGGTCCACTGACACTGAATCTCCAGTAATGAGATCAATAAACACGAGGGACAATTTTTCCTTTCCCTGTGTACCAACACCCAAACCCTGGCCTGGTAGATCAGTTTTAGACAGATGCTGGAGATAGAGAGCAGAACACACAAAATGCCAGAGGAACTCTGCAGGTCAGGCAGCATCTATGGAGATGAATAAACAGTCAATGTTTCAGGATGAGGCCCTTCATCACGACCAGAAGGGAAACAGGAAGATGCCAGAATAAGGTGGTGGAGAGGGTATACAGCTCCCTCGAGACCGGACAACCAGCAGCCCGTTTGCCCCCAGTAGCACAGTGGGGACCCTCTGCCTGACGGACCCGAACTCGATCACAAGCTCCGGCGTTGCCCATGTGGCGTCTACATGTTCTCCCTGTGACCACGTGGGTTTCCCCCCACCAGCCACTCCAGTTTCCTCTCACAAATCAGCGGGTTAATTGCCTCTACTGGAGGGAAGTCTATACGAGGAGGACAATGGGATCGGTGCAATGATCAGATGGTCAAGTGTGGACCCGATGGGCCGAAGGGCCTGATTCTCTGTTATCTGACTAGGACGAGGTGTGCGGATGATGGCTGAATGGTTTCTATCCCTTCAGGAGTAAAGGTTAGCCTGAACCCTGATTAGATCTCCTGCATCCTCTCTGTGACAAGGTATGCATCCCCAGAGTAGAGTAAGACATGGATATCCAAAGGGAACGTGAGCAGGAAAACCTTCAAAACTAATTTCCCATTCTGGTCTCCTCTTGCCTCCACCTCTCACCTGCCTATCCACTCCCCCAGTGCTCCTCTTCCTCCCCTTTTTCCCAAGGCCCACTCTACTCTCAGCTGCAGGGGGGTCAGCCCCAACCTTCCACACCGCTACACTACCCCAGCCCTCCCAGCTGCGGTTCACCTGGGAGGGAGGGGGGTGGCACCAGTGCAAACTCCTGGAGCAAGTATTCACCCCTTCAGGCTCAGAGAGGTATCGGGGCTTACATATCGAGCAGAATGCCACACCTATTGTGTAACTAACGCCCAACCCCCTCTGATATAACACCCCCAACGTACACACCCTGGGACAGAAAGTCCCTGTCGATCCCCTCCCCGCCACCCCAACCATTTGGTTCCTCTGCTCGGCGTGACACTTCCTGGTGGTCACACACTCAGTTTGGAACTGGAACTGAAATTGGTAAATTGGTTCATGATTGTCATATGTACTGAAATACAGTGAAAAGCTTGTCTTGTATATTGTTCGTGCTGAGCCGTATAACCTAGATGATCATGTCTTTCCGTGACCATAATTGTTCTTGGCGAATCTTTCTACAGAACTGGTTTGCCATTGTCTGCTTCTGGACAGTGACTTTACAAGACGGGTGACCCCAGCCATTATCAGTACTCTTCAGAGATTGTCTGCCTGGTGTCAGTGGTCACACAACCACGACTTGTGATCTGCACTGGCTGCTCATACAACCGTCCACCACCTGCTCCCATGGATTCACATGACCCCGATTGGGGGGCTAAGCAGGCACTTCACCTTGCCCAAGGGTGACCTGTAGACTAGCGGAGGGAAGGAGTGTCTTACACCTCCCTTGGTAGAAACGTATCTCCATCCCACTACTCTGTATACAGTTCAAGTCATTACAGTGTATTGAGGTAGAAAAGGGTAAAGCAGTAACAGAAGGTGCAGTTCCACGATAGCATAACGGTTAGAGCGACACTTGCTGAGTCGGAGTTCAATTCCAGTGTCCTCTGTAAGAAAGTTTGCACATTCTTTCCACATGAGCGCATGGGTTTCCTCCGAGAGCTCTGGTTTCCTCCCACAGTCCAAAGGCGTACCGATTGGTAGGTTAATTGTCCGTTGTAAATTGTCCTGAGATTAGGCTATCGATAAATCGGGGGGGGTTGCTGGGCAGTGTGGTTCAAATGGCTGGAAGGACCCATTCGGCACTGTATCTCTAAACATTTGTACTGAGATACGGTGAAAGGCTTGTCCTGCATTGGGGTGGAGCACGGTAAATCAATTATCCTGCACTGTCTCAGATCCAGCATCTCCCATTATCAACACGGCTCGGTAAAAACGTTTAATCAGAACACTGTTTTCGTTCTTGCCCAAGAAACAAAACAAGCAGATCACAAACAAAAGGCAGAATAAAGTGTTGCAGTTACAGAGAATGTGCAGTGCAGACAGACAATAAGGCGCAAGGTCATGCGGTGGATTGTAAGGCCTCGAGTCCGTCTGATTGTACGCGAGCTTGTCTTGCAGACTGTTCACTACGCCGTGCGTTGCAGTAGAACAGGGTAAAGCATAACAAAACGCAGAATAAAGTGTAAGGCTACAGAGAGTTACAGAAATCGGTGCAGGTAGATAACAATGGGTGAGATCCAAATGAGGAAGATTGTGAGGTCTAGAGTCCATCTTAACCTGTCACAACAATAAATTGTTCTACGGTAATAAATTAGTAAAGTGGTAGCACGGTGGTTTGTATAATGTTTCACAGCACCAGCAGTAAGATCATCGCCACTGATTGTAAGGAGTTCGTATGTTCTCGCCTTGACTGCATGGGTTTCCTCCGGGTGCTCTGGTTTCCTCCCACAGTCCAAAGCCGTACCAGTTAGGATTAGTAGATTTTGGGCAGGCGATATTGGCGCTGGAAGCGTGGTGACACTTGTGGGCTGCCCAGCCCAACTCTCGCTGATTTGATTTGACGCAAAGGACCCGTTTCACTGTATGTTTTGATGTGCGTGCGTCAAATGAAACGAATCTGATCCAACCCCCCCCCCCCACACCCTCTGATGGTCTGTCCTCCTCCCTCCTCAGTGTCGGGCCGCCAGGGAGACGACGCAGCCTCGGACTGCTGCCTGGACGTTAGCAACAAGGTCATCCCCAGGTGGATCGTGGCCGGGTACAAGGTGCAGAGCGAAGCGTGGGGCTGCCGGATCCCGGCTGTAGTGTGAGTACAGGGGAGGGGCGCGGAGATGGGGGAGCAAGTGTGTGAAAGGAGGAGGGGAGGGAGTCAGGGAGAGTTGGAAAGAGGGAGGGAGATTTGAGGGAAGGAGGGACAGTTAGAGGGAAGGAGGAAGGGAATACGGTTGGAGGGAGGGGTTGTGGGGTTGGAGGGAGTTAGTCCACTTGTCCACAAAACAAGCCTGCACCAGCGTTTCGCCAGTTCCCACAGACTTAGAGCCACCACGTTCGCTCAAGCAACCTCTGCCTGCGGCACTTACGGTAGGAGCGTGGGTGTCATAGGGGACGCCGCGGGCAGGCCAGCACTCCAGGACACAACGGTATACAAGCCACCATCCCCCCTCAAACCCCAGCATTGCTTTCCCTGGAAATGTCCCGCGTCGCGATTTTCCTTACGATGAGGCCACCACATCCGCAGCTGCGCTGAGAAACACGCATGTCTTAAAGATCGATTTTAATGTTTAGTTACTACTTTAGTGCGTATAATCATTCCAACAGAGCAAATTCTGTTCCGTATGTTCACCTTTCTGGGCAATGATTTGTCAATACGCTGAGGGCCGGGTTACCGTAACCGAAGGGCCGTAACGCGCAGCTGTCCGTAAGGCGGAGCGCCGAGGGGTGGAGGGTTGGCGGAGGTCGGTCACACAGATTCTCACCCACTAATGATCCTGGTGCAGGTTCACCACAGTGAAGGACAGAAAGCTGTGCGCTCCGCGCACCGCACACTGGGTGAAAAGGCTGATGAAGTGGTGCAACAAAGTCCACAGCTGCAGGTAGGGGAGGCCTCACCCTCCAGAGACATGCTTTCCACCTCAACCGCGGGCCCAATGCTGGGCAAGTCCTTCTATACAGAATTTTAATTCCGTTGTGTGTGATGGGTTAGAGGGAGCTTCACTCTGTGTCTGACCCCAGGAGTGTGTGATGGGACAGTGTGGAGCTTCGCTCTGTGTCTGACCCCGGGAGTGTGTGATGGGACAGTGTAGAGGGAGCTTCACTCTGTGTCTGACCCCAGGAGTGTGTGATGGGACAGTGTAGATGGAGCTTCACTCTGTGTCTGACCCCAGGAGTGTGTGATGGGACAGTGTAGAGGGAGCTTCACTCTGTGTCTGACCCCGGGAGTGTGTGGTGGGACAGTGTAGAGGGAGCTTCAGTCTGTGTCTGACCCCGGGAGTGTGTGATGGGACAGTGTAGAGGGAGCTTCACTCTGTGTCTGACCCCGGGAGTGTGTGATGGGACAGTGTAGAGGGAGCTTCACTCTGTGTCTGGCCCCGGGAGTGTGTGATGGGACAGTGTAGAGGGAGCTTCACTCTGTGTCTGACCCCGGGAGTGTGTGATGGGACAGTGTAGAGGGAGCTTCAGTCTGTGTCTGACCCCAGGAGTGTGTGATGGGACAGTGTAGATGGAGCTTCACTCTGTGTCTGACCCCGGGAGTGTGTGATGGGACAGTGTAGAGGGAGCTTCACTCTGTGTCTGACCCCAGGAGTGTGTGATGGGACAGTGTAGATGGAGCTTCACTCTGTGTCTGACCCTGGGAGTGTGTGATGGGACAGTGTCGAGGGAGCTTCACTCTGTTTAATTCATGAAGTTACCAAGTGCATCATCTGTGGAAATTTGCTAGACTCAAACTCCTGATGAAATACCTATATAGTCACTGCTTTGCCGTCTTTGTAATTGCATCAACATCTTCAGAGATGTTGATACTCGGGAACTTGAAGCTGCTCACCCTTTCCACCACTGACCCCTCAACAAGAACTGCTGTGTGTTCCCCCAACTTCCCCCTTCCTGAAGCCCACTATTGATTCCTTGATCTTACTGATGTTGAGTGTAAGGTTGTTGGTGAGACACTAGGCAACCAGTTGACCTACCATTACTCCGTACACCTCCTCATCGCCATCAGAGATTCTGAGGTCAGTGGAACTTGCTTTTTTTTCCTAATTTCACTCTTTTCTCTCCAGTGGACAGTAGAAGAAAGCACAGCGCACAGGCCGAATTGAGAGAGGACGTAGAAGTTTCGCGGCCCTCGTCGGGAACCAACATAGTCTACAGCATCTTTCATCTTCGCCTGCGTTGTGAGAAGCTCTCTCAGACAATCCCACGCCAATGTGAATGCATTTCTGTCTGCTTGGAAAATATAATCCCAGTTCTGTTCCTGGTGGGATGTGCAAACACTTTATAATGACTTGCTGGCTCACAACATCCAAACGTGAACGGAGCAATGCTTTTCCCTAGCTCCTGTTGGCTTGTAGTATCTATAGCTCAGTATAATCCCTATCCAATGAGGAGTATGGACGGCCATATGACCATAATGTGTAGAAGCAGAATTAGGCCGTTCGGCCCATTAAGTCAATGCCACCATTTGAATTTTATTTAGAGACTCCGCACAGTAGCAGGGCCTTTCGGCCCAATGAGCCTATGCAGCCTCTTGTGAAAAGATAACATACTAGCCCATATAACTTTGGAATTGCGAGGAAACCGAAACATGTTCTGGGTAGAACATACAAGCTCCTTCCACACAGCGGCAGAATCGAACTTGGGGCACTGGGGTCGTAATAGTATTATGGTAACCACTATGCTACTGTGTCACCCCTCAGTTTTCTGACCCCACCTCCTCTCTGTAGCCCTTCACCTGCTTACCAAACAAGAACCTATCAATCTCTGCCTTAAATATGCCCAACGTCTTGGTCTCCACAGCTGTCTGTGGCAACGAATTCCACAGATGCACCAACCTCAGGCTGAAGAAAGTCCTCCTCATCCCAGAAGCTGTAGAGTACTGCATCACGGAAGCAGGCTGTTCAGCCCATCTGGTCTGTGCTGGCCAAGATGTCCCATCCAAATTAGTCCCTGTTGCCAGCAGTTGGCCCATAACCTTCTAGAGCTTTCCAATCCACGCACTGTACCTGTGCAGCTGTCTTTTAAAAGTTATTATCGCACCTGCTCGGTCCACACAGATACCAGCCTCATGGGAAAAAAATCTACCTCTCAAGTTTAAATTAAATTTTATCCCTCTCCCCTTAAACCTATCCCCTTTAGTTCTTGGTACCCCAACCCTGGTGAAAAAGGCTGAGTGCATTAACGCTATCCCTGCCCCTCGTGATTTTATACACCTCAAGAAGATCACTTCAGTCTCCAACACCCCAACCTGCCAAACTTCTTCCTATTACTCAAGTCCTGGCAGCGCCGTTGTAAATCTTTTCCGCACTCTTGCCAGTTTATTGAACTTCTGACAGCTCACGGTACATGACTGGAAGGGATGTGGAGGGCTTTGGTCCAGGCGCAGGTCATTGGGACGAGACACAATCATAATTCAGCGCAGACTAAGTGGGCCAAAAGGACTGTTTCACTGTATAATGACTGTATAATACAGAATGCAGAACACGATTTTATAACATATTTCCGATAGCAGGATGACCAAAACTGAACACAGTACCTCAAGTGCAGCCCTGAATTTGTGAAGTGATAGAGATTGCCCCATTAAGTTATCTGTACAAGTTCATTGTCTGATGGAATAGATTTCTGGACTTCTTCCTATTGAATGGTTGTAACTGAATTAATATTTTAGTCCAAGTATCCCTGGTCCCGAGACCTGGTTTGTGCTAAGATCCGTCAGAACCCGGGCCCGTAAAGAAGAGCACGAACGTTCCTGAATTTGGTTTGAATGACAGAGCAAACTTTTCAGGAAAACGGCAGGGGTGGTGAGTCCAATGTGCAAGAACAGATGGGGTCATGAGTCAGAGGTTCTGTGACCAGGGATATCAATCATAAGATGGAATTTTCTAGAAATATGCTTCTGGAAATCCCCTCTGATCAATTTTAAATGTAGCTGTTTAAATTTTTTTGTATTTTTCTACATGTGAAATAAATACTTCATACTTACTTTCACAGATTGGAAGTCATGTATCTTCTTGTGGCTTGCTAATTTGAATAAACAAATTAAAAGCATTTCCTATTTTTGATGAAGTGTCTCTCTTGCTCTCTCATTGTGAAGGACGGGAGGCCCCGGGGGTGGGGGGGGGGGGGGGCGGGAAGGCAGATTGGAAACGAACATATTGCGTTTCCACGGGAATGCAAAAGCAAGCATCGCCCTCCTGCTTCCAGTTCTCACTGTACGCCTCAATCTTGCCGCTCAGGGGAGGGTCTTTCAGGCGTGACTTTAAACTGAGGCATACCTACTCTCTCAGCTCCACCATGGACAGACCCAAGCCCAGCTGCAAAGGGAGGAGGGTTGGACATGGGACCAACAATCCCATCCCATAAAAACCCAGAATTACAGAAGCATCAACAGAAGGCCTCATCGCTAGGAAAGGAAGGATTTTCAATGAGCTCTACCCAGGGACGACTTGAAAGCCTGGCCCGGGACAGAGAACTCTGGCCTCTGGTCTCAATATAATTATGGAGAAGGATAGGTCTGGACCCAGGGTTGAGATTTTTGATTGGAGAAAGGCTAACTTTGAGGAGATGCGAAAGGATTTAGAAGGAGTAGATTGGGACAAATTGTTTTATGGGAAGGATGTAATAGGGAAATGGAGGTCATTTAAAGGTGAAATTTTGAGGGTACAGGATCTTTATGTTCCTGTTAGGTTGAAAGGAAAGGTTAAAAGTTTGAGGAGCCATGGTTTTCAAGGGATATTGGAAACTTGGTTCAGAAAAAGAGAGATATCTACAATAAATATTAGCAGTATGGAGTAAATGAGGTGTTTGAGGAATATAAATAATGTAAAAAGAATCTTAAGAAAGAAATTAGAAAAGCTAAAAGAAGATTGCTTTGGCTAGTAAGGTGAAAATAAATCCTAAGGGTTTCTACAGTTATATTAACAGCAAAAGGATAGCGAGGTATAAAATTGGTCCCTTCGAGAATCAGAGTGGACAGCTATGTGTGGAACCAAAAGAGATGGGGGAGATTTTGAACAATTTCTTCTCTTCAGTATTCACTAAGGAGAAGGGTATTGAATTGTGTAAGGTAAGGGAAACAGGTAGGGAAGTTATGGAAACTATGATGATTAAGGAAGAGGAAGTACTGGTGCTTTTAAGGAATATAAAAGTGGATAAGTCTCCGGGTCCTGACAGGATATTCCCTAGGACCTTGAGGGAAGTTAGTGTGGAAATAGTAGGGGCTCTGACAGAAATATTTTCAAATGTCATTCGAAACGGGGATGGTGCCGGAGGATTGGCGTATTGCTCATGTTGTTCCATTGTTTAAAAAGGGTTCTAAGAGTAAACCTAGCAATTATCAGCCTGTGAGTTTGACATCAGTGGTGGGTAAATTGATGGAAAGTATTCTTAGAGATGGTATATATAATCATCTGGATAGACAGGGTCTGATTAGGAACAGTCAACATGGATTTGTGTGTGGAAGGTCATGTTTGACAAATCTTACTGAATTTTTTGAAGAGGTTACTAGGAAAGCTGACGAGAGTAAAGCAGTGGATGTTGTCTATATGGACTTCAGTAAGGCCTTTGACAAGGTTCCACATGGAAGGTTAGTTAGGAAGGTTCAATCGTTAGGTATTAATATCGAAGTAGTAAAATGGATTCAGCAGTGGCTGGATTGGGGACGCCAGAGAGTGGTGGTGGATAACTGTTTGTCAGATTGGAGGCCGGTGACTAGTGGTGTGCCTTAGGGATCTGTAATGGGTCCAATGTTGTTTGTCATATACATTAATGATCTGGATGATCGAGTGGTAAATTGGATTAGTAAGTATGCAGATGATACTAAGATAGGTGGAGTTGTGGATAATGAAGTAGGTTTTCAAAGCTTGCAGAGAGATTTAGGCCAGTTAGAAGAGTGGGCTGAAAGATGGCAGATGGAGTTTAATGCTGATAAATGTGAGGTGATTCATTTTGGTGGGACTAATCAAAATAGGACATACATGGTAAATGGTAGGGCATTGAAGAATGCTGTAGAACAGAGGAATAATGGTGCATAGTTCCCTGAAGGTGGAATCTCATGTGGATAGGGTGGTGAAGAAAGCTTTTGGTATGCTTGCCTTTATAAATCAGAGCATTGAGTATAGCAGTTGGGATGTAATGTTAAAATTCTACAAGGCATTGGTAAGGCCAAATTTGGAGTATTGTGTACAGTTCTGGTCACCGAATTATAGGAAAGATGTCAACAAAATAGAGAGAATACAGAGGAGATTTACTAGAATGTTACCTGGATTTCAGCACCTAAGTTACAGAGAACGGTTGAGCAAGTTAGGTCTTTATTCTTTGGAGCGTAGAAGGTTGAGGGGGGACTTAATAGAGGTATTTAAAATTATGAGGGGGATAGATAGAGTTGACGTGGATAGGCTTTTTCCATTGAGAGTGGGGGAGATTCAAACAAGAGGACATGAGTTGAGAGTTAAAGGGCAAAAGTTTAGAGGTAACATGAAGGGGAACTTCTTTACTCAGAGAGTGGTAGCTGTGTGGAACGAGCTTCCAGTTGAAGTGGTTGAGGCAGGTTCGATGTTGTCATTTAAAGTTAAATTGGATAGATATATGGACGGGAAAGGAATGGAGGGTTATGAGCTGTGCGCAGGTCGGTGGGACTAGGTGAGAGTAAGCGTTCAACGCAGACTAGAAGGGCCGAGATGGCCTGTTTCCGTGCTGTAATTGATATATGGTTATATGGTTAAGGTGTTGCTGGCAACTTGGGCCCCAGCAGGGGTGAGGGGCTGAACGACAACAAAACCTACCCTCTCTGGTGCTTCAATCCGTAGAGTAGAGACACAAAGTACTGCAGATGCTGGAATCTGGAGCAGAAACATAATCCGCTGGAGACTCTCAGCAGGTCGAGCAGCATCTGTGGGGAGAGAGGGATGGGCAACGATTTGGTCTGAGATCCTGTATCAGGGCTGAGAGTGTACAGGGATGACTGCAGGTAGAAACAGGTGAGAAGGAAGAGTGAGACGGTGGCTGGTAGGTGATGGGTGGAATTCAAGTTCAACTTGAACTTCAGTTTGTTGCCATTCAACCACCCACGTGTACCATCAAATGAAACAACATCCCTCCAGACCAAAGTGCTCAACACAGTACATATAGCTCATACACACAACTCATAAAGTGTATATAATATACAGGTTAAAATATAAACAGTATAATGCCACTGGCCCTTCATACGTGATGAGACCTGGGATGTTTCAGGCAGTTCAGTAGTCTCATCGCCAGGAAGAAGATGTTTCTCATCCTAAAAGTCCTTGTCCTAATGCTACAGTACCTCCTGCCTGATGATAGGGGGTCAAGGAGACTGTTGGACAGATGGGAGGGTCCCTGATGGTGTTAACGACCTTGTGTATGCAGTGCTCCAGACAAATATCTCTAATGGGTGGAAGAGAGACACATTGCCACAGACGGTTATCGAGGTCAAGGCACTGGTTCAAAGCGGAGTTTGATATGTTCTTGATTAGACACGCCATCAAAGATTGTGGGGAGAAGGCAGGCGAATGGTGTTTGGAGGGATAGCCAAGATGGAATGACAAAGCAGACTTGATGGGCTGAATGGCCTAATTTTGACCCTATGTCTTATGGGCTTATGATGGAACCAGGAGAGGAGGGGAACTGATAGGCAGAAGCATGTTGAGATATAAAACCTATTGTCACTGAGAACAAGAGAGTTGCCCAAAGTCCGGACAATACCAAACCCTCAAACATTACTCAAGTAGATTACTGAGTTACAATGAATCTCTATAAGTAGTTTATGGAATTATTAGATTACAGGGGCAGCAGGGTAGCATAGTGGGTAGAACAATGTTTTACAGCTGTAAGATGGGGCTCGAAGCTAGCCGCTGCCTGTAAGGAGTTTGTATGTTTTTCCATACCCATGTGGCTTTCCTCCGGGTGTCACAATTTCCTCCCACTGTCCAAAGACTAGGTTAGGGTCAGTGAGTTGTGAACGTGCTAGGCTAGTGACACTTGCAGGCTGCCCAGCATATTCCTCACTGACTTGATTTGATTTAACCAATCAGCACATTTCACTGTATGGTTCAATGTACATGCAACAAGTGAAGCTAATCAATAATCTCCCTAATCGGTCCTTCAATTCTTTATCTATTCTCACCCACTAACCCACCCCCTGCACAAACCCCGTCACCACTACCTTATCATTTCCTGTCAGTCACCGTATGTACAGACTCGCCTCTGCCTGGTGTCACTTTGTGGACATACAACCCATCTGTTGTGTTTTTTTATTCATGTGTTTTTTGTGCTGCATCGGATCCGGAGTAACAATTATCTTCTTCTCCTTTACACTTGTGTACTGGAAATGTCGTTAAACAATCGCCAATTCCTTACACCGACACTTGCCCTGTAACCTTCTCTGCCTTGAGGATTCAAGTGTAAGTCCAATCCTTCCAAAGGTTGTTTCTGGAGGATTGAATTATATACACTATCAGAGATCCTCGCCACCCAGGCCATGCTCGTTTCTCACTGCGGCCGTCAGGCAGAAGGTACAGGAGCCTTGGCATTCACACCACCAGTTTCAAGAAGTTACTACCCCTCAACCATCAGGCTCTTGAACAAAAGGGATAACTGCACTCATTCTATTTCTGGTGTTCCCACAATCAATAGTTTCACCTTAAGGATTCTTTATCTTGTTATTTCATGTTCTCATTATTTAATGCTATTTATTTATAATTGCATTTGCACAATTTGTTGTCTTCTGTACTCTGATTGTGACATAGGGCGACGGCTGGGAATGGACCCAAGTGCAAGACACAGACACTGAAGTACCAGGGACAGGACTAGGATACAGGGTGAGGGTAAGGACATGGACGCAAAAACCAGGAACCTGAAACAGGACTGGACAAGAGAGCTAGGAGCCCAGGCTTGGACTCCGAGCCAGAGACTGGACAAGGACCCAGTACCTGGGTCTTGCCTCTGGCTCGAACCCCAGAACTAGGCAAGGACGAGGCTAGGCTGGCAGGCAGGACGAGGCTGGAGTCTTCAGGCTTGAGGCTAGAGATTAGAGGCGAGGCTTGGCAGGAGGCAGGAGGCAGAAGGCCGGAGTCTTCAGGTTTGAGGCTAGGCAGGAGGCTGGAGTCTTCAGGCTTGAGGCTAGGCAGGAGGCTGGAGTCTTCAGGCTTGAAGCTAGGCAGGAGGCTGGAGTCTTCAGGCTTGAGGCTAGGCAGAAGGCCGGAGTCTTCAGGCTAGAGGGTAGAGGCTAGAAACTTGAGGCAAGGCTTGGCAGGAGGCTGGAGACTTGAGACTTGAGGCAAGGCTTGGCAGGTGAGGAAACAGAAGGCAGAAGAAGGGATACAAGGAGTAAGGACAAGGACAATCCAGCAGCCACACCCTGGTCTCTGAAGGTATTTATTCAGCCAGCCCCAACGAGCATCAGCTGCCTCAATTAGAGCTCAACAAGAACAGAAACAGGGTAGACAGGAAAACCTGGAGCAAGGGTCGATGGACCGGACCGTGAACCGGAATATGGACTTCATGGACCAGACCATGACAGGTGGATCTTTCATTGATCCTAGTATAGTTACTATTCTATACATTTGCTGAGTATTCCTGCAGGAAAATGGATCTCAGATTTGTATGTGGTGACAAATATGTACTCTGATAATAAAATTTACTTTGAGCTTTGAACTTTTCCCTGCAGTCTTTACCACATCCATGCAGTGGGTACAGTTTGCAATCACCCAATTGTTCTGAAGAATTCTGAACAGGATAAGGAAGGTGCCACAGAAATCTGAATTGTTTTCTCACACACCCCAGCAAATAAATAGCACTAATCTACTTGACGTTCTTGTGGCTGGAATGTGGTGTACAGTACACCTGGGACAGTGTAATGCTGACTGCTACATCACTGTAAAGCCCAGAAGGAGAGACCCAACAGGCTGGGACTATTTCCCTGGAGCGGAGGCTGAGAGGTGACCTTACAGAGGTTTACGAAATCATGATAAGGTGAAAGGTCACAGTCTTTTCCCAGGGTAGGGAAGACTAAAGTAGGGAGCGCAGACTGAGGTTTTATAAGTTAGTGTATTTCTTAGTGTAATGTTTTATTTATGTATTACACAGTACTGATGCCAAAGAGTGGGAAATTTCACAACATACACTCAGTGGCCACTTTATTCGGTTCACCTATACACCTGGTCGTTAACGCACATATCCGGTCAGCCAGTCATGTGGCAGAAACTCAATGCATAAAAGCATGCAGACATGTTCAAGAGGTTTAGTTGTCCAGAGGAAGTCAAGTCAAGTTTATTGTCATTTTACTATGTACATGTATATAACCATATAATGTTTATAGAAACAAGACAAGATTTCTCCGAACCAGGGTGTAAAGCACAGTAGTACACATAACACACAATAACTTATAAAGGTAAGGATAAAATCTACAGATGAATCATACACAAATAAAGTGCATTAATATTAAATATTATAAGGTATGGAACAGATTAACCAGTGCACTTCGAATACAATGTGCCAGGGAGTTCAGGATCCTAATGGCCTGGGCCATTTCAAGATGCAAAGAGACTGGGAAAATTAGGTTGTTGCTGGATCCCAAGACGAGGAATTTGTAGAATGCCTACGAGCTAGCTTTTTAGAGCAGCTCATAGTTGAGCCCACTAGGGGATCAGCTATTGTGGGTTGGGTGCTGTGCAATGAACCAGAATTGATTAGAGGGCTGAAGGTAAAGGGGTCAGTGATCACGATATGATCAAATTCACCCTGAAATTTGAGCAGGAGAAGCTAACGTCAGATGTATCAGTATAACAGTGGAGTAAAGGGAATTACAGAGGCATGAGAGATGAGCTGGCCAAAGTTGATTGAAAGGGGTCATTAGCAAGGATGAACGACAGAGCAGTGATGGCTGGAGTTTCTGGGAGGAATTCGGAAGGCCTTCCCAAAGAAAAAAATGTATCCTAAAGGCAGGATGATGCAATGTGGCTGACAAGGGAAGTCAAAGACAAAATAAAAGCCAAAGAGAGGGCATATAATAGAGCAAAACTTAGTGGAAAGTAAGAGGATTGGTAAGCTTTTAAAAACCAACAGAAGACAACTGACAAACAAGAGAACATCTGCTGATGCTGGAAATCCAATCAACACACTCAAAATGCTGGAGGAACTCAACAGGTCAGGCAGCATCTATGGAAAAGAGTAAACAGTCACTGTTTCAGGCCGAGAGCCTTCATCAAGGCAACTGACAAAGTCATACAGAAGGAAAAGATGGAATATGAAGGCAAGTTACTGTAGCCAATAATATTAAAGAAGATACCAAAAAGTTTCTTCAGATATAGAAAGTGTAAAAGAAAGGAGAGAGTAGATATCAAACTGGTGGAAAATGATGCTGGAGAGGTAGTAATGGGGGATAAGGAAATGACAGATGAACTGAATAAGTATTTTGCATCAGTCTTCACCACGGAAGGCACCACCAGTAAGCTGGAAGTTCGAGAATGTCAGGTGGCAGAGGTGAGTGCTCAAAGACATTTTCAATCTCTCACTGCTACAGTTGGAAGTTCCCACCTGCTTCAAAAGGGCAATAATCACACCAGTGCCCAGGAGCAGGGAGAGCTGCCTTAATGACTATCATCCAGTCACACTCACATCTGTGGTGATGAAATGCTTTGAGAGGTTGGTCATGGCCAGAATCATCCCCTGTCTCAGGAAGCCCCTGGATTCACTGCAATTTACCTGTCGCCACAATAGGTCTATAGCAGACACACAATGGCTGTCCACACAACCTCGGATCACCTGGACTATGCAAGTACCTATGTCAGGATGCTGTTTGTTGACTATACCTCAGCATTTAACACCATCATTCCTACAGTCCTGATCAAAAAGCTACAGAACCTGGGCCTCTGTACGGATCCTCGACTTCCTAACCAAAAGACCACAATCTGTGCGGATTGGAAATAACATCTCCACCTTGCTTAGCCCACTGCTCTACTCTCTCTACACCCATGACTGCGGCCAGCAGGGTGAGTATCGGTACATTAGCAGGATCAAAAAGGGCAGCAAATACTGTACTCAGTGTGTTATATCTAAATGCATGGAGTACAAGAAATAAGGTGGATGATCTTGTTGCACGATTACAGATTGTCAGGTGTGATGCTGTGGCCATCACTGAATCATGGCTGAAGAATGGTTGGAGTTGGGAGCTGAATGTCTCAGGTTACACATTGTGTCAGAGGGATACAAAGGTAGGCAGAGGGGGTGCTGTGGCTCTGCTGGTAAAGAATGGCATCAAATCAGTAGAAAGGTGTGACTTAGGATTGGAAGAAGTTGAATCCTTGTGGGTTGAGTTAAGAAACTGCAAGGGTGAAAGGACGCTGACATTATATACAGGCCTCCCAACAGTAGCTGGAATGTGAACCACAGGTTACAACAGGAAATAGAAAAGGCATGTCAAAAGGGCAATGTTATAATAGTCATGGGAGATTTCAACGTGCAGGTCGATTAGGAAAATCAGGTTGGTAATCAAGAAAGTGAGTTTGTTGAATGTTTACGAGATGGCTTTTTAGAGCAGTTTGTTGTTGAGCCTACTAGGGGATCAGCTGTACTGGATTGGGTGTTATGAAATGAACTGGAGGAGCTTAAGGTAAAAGAACCCTTAAAAACCAGTGATCACTTTATGATTGAGTTCAACTTGGAAACTTGATAGGGAGAAAGTAAAATCTGTTGCAGAAGTATTTCAGTGGAGTAAGGGAAATCACAGTGGTCTGAGAGAGGAGTTGGCCAAAGTAAATAAGAAGCAGAAATGGCGTGAGTTTCTGGGAAAAATGAGGGAAGTGCAGGATAGCTGTATGCCAAAAACAAAGAAATACTCAAATGGCAAAATAGTAGAACCATGGCTGACAAGGGAAGTCAAAGCTAATGCAAGAGCGAAATAGAGGGCATACAACAAAGTGGGAAGACAGAGGATTGGGAAGCTTTTAAAACCCTACAGAGAGCAACTAAAGGAACTCTTAGGAGGGAAAAGATTAGATATGAAAGCAAGCTAGCAAGCAATATCAAAGTGGATAAATTAAATTAAATTAAATTAAAGGCACCCGTTAGTCTTGTGAGACCATGGATCTGTGCCTGGAAAGTCTTCATTCTCCAGGGCGCAGGCCTGGGCAAGGTTGTATGGAAGACCAGCAGTTGCCCATGCTGCAAGTCTCCCCTCTCCACGACACCAATGTTGTCCAAGGGAAGGGCATTACGACCCATACAGCTTGGCACTGGTGTCATCGCAGAGCAATGTGTGATTAAGTGCCTTGCTCAAGGACACAACACGTTGCCTCAGCTGGGGCTCAAACTCACTTTATACTTTATACTTTATTGTCGCAAAACAATTGGTACTAGAATGTACAATCATCACAGTGATATTTGATTTTGTGCTTCACACTCCCTGGAT
The DNA here is from genome assembly GCF_030028105.1 of Mobula birostris. NCBI lineage: Eukaryota > Metazoa > Chordata > Chondrichthyes > Myliobatiformes > Myliobatidae > Mobula > Mobula birostris. Next base: position 6,505,433 of record NC_092374.1, on the reverse strand, counting down.
TATAAATATTAAAAATAGTAAATATTAAAATTTTAAATTATAAATCATAAATAGAAAATAGAAAAATGGAAAGTAAGGTAGTGCAAAAAAACTGAGAGGCAGGTCCGGATATTTGGAGGGTACGGCCCAGATCCGGGTCAGGATCCGTTCAGCAGTCTTATCACAGTTGGAAAGAAGCTGTTCCCAAACCTGGCCATATGTCTTCAAGCTCCTGAGCCTTCTCCCGGAGGGAAGAGGGACAAAAAGTCTGTTGGCTGGGTGGGTCGTGGCAGCACTGCTCCGACAGCATGCGGTGTAAAGTGAGGTCGCTAGTCCAATGCCTTAACCACTGGGCCACGTGCCCACAAAGTGGATGGTAAAAGATTTTTCAAGTATGTAAAAAATAAAACAGAGATGAGAGTGGATATAGGACTGCTAGAAAATGAGCCTGGAGAAATAATAATGGGGGCAAGGAAATGACAGATGAACTAAATGAGTATTTTGCATCAGTCTTCACTGTGGAAGACACTAGCAGTGTGCCAGATGTTGTAGTGTGTGAGGGAGGAGAAGTGGGTGCAGTTACCTAAAGGTACACAAGTCACCCGGACCAAAGGAACTGCACCCTAGGGTTCTCAAAGAGGTAGTGGTAGGGTAGAGGTTGTCGAGGCATTAGTAATGACCTTTCAAAAATCTCTGGACTCTGGCATGGTGCCAGAGGACTGGAAAATTGCTAATGTCACTCCACTCTTTAAGAAAGGACAAAGGCAGCAGAAAGAAATTATAGATAGATAGATAGATATACTTTATTGATCCCGAGGGAAATTGGGTTTCGTTACAGCCGCACCAACCAAGAATAGAGCATAAATATAGCAATACAAAAACCGCAAACAATCAAACAACAATATGCAAACTATGCCAGGTGGAAAATAAGTCCAGGACCAGCCTATTGGCTCAGGGTGTCTGACCCTCCACGGGAGGAGCTGCACATTCGATGGCCCCAGGCAGGAACGACCTCCCGTGCCGCCCAGCGTTGTATCTCGGTGGAATGTGGCCGAAGTCCAACAGTAAAAAGTTCAATATCCGTATAGACCAGTTAGCCTGACCTCAGTGGTTGGAGAGATGTTGGAGTCAATTGTTAAGGATGAAGTTACAGAGTATTTGGAGACACAGACAAGACAGGACAAAGTCAGCATGGTTTCCTTCAGGGAAAATCTTGCCTGACAAACCTGTTGGAATTCTTTGAGGAGATTACAAGTAGGATGGATATAGGAGATGCAGTGGATATTGCATACTTGGATTTTCAGAAGGTCTTTGACAAGGTGGCACAGATGAGGCTGATTACCAAGTTAAGAGTCCATGGTGTTATAGGAAAGTTACAGGCATGGTTAGAGCATTGGCTGATGGGTAGGAGGCCGTGAGTGGGAATAAAAGGATCCTTTTCTGGTTGGCTGCCAGTGACTAGTGGTGCTCCACAGGGGTTGGTGTTGGGACTGTTTCTTCTTATGCTGTGTATAAATGATTTAGATGATGGTATAGATGGCTTTGTCGCACAGTTTGCAGATGATACAAAGTTTGGTGGAGGGGCAGGTGGTGTTGAGGAAACAGGAAGGCTGCAGAAGGATTTAGACAGATTAGGAGAATGGACAAGAAAGTGACAAATGAAATACAATGTTGGAAAATGCATGGTCATGTACTTTGGTAGTAGAAATAAATGTGCGGACTATTTTCTAAACAGGAAGAAAATCATGGAATCTGAGCTGCAAGGGGACTTGGGAGCCCTTGTGTAGTACACCCTAAAGGTTAACTTGCAGGTTGAGTTGATGGTGAAGAAGGCAAATGCAATGTTAGCATTCATTTCAATAGGTCTTGACTACAAGAGCAGGGATGTGATGCTGATGCTTTATAAGGCCCTTGTGAGGCCTCACCTTGAGTATTGTGAACAGTTTTGGGCCCCTCATCTTAGAAAAGATGTGCTGGCATTGGAGAGAGTTCAGAGGAGGTTCACCAGGATAATTCCAGGAATGAAAGGGTTATCGTACGAGGAATGTTTGATGGTTCTGGGTCTGTACTCACTGGAATTTAGAAGGATGAGGGGGGATTCCATTGAAACCTTTCGAATGTTGAAAGGCCTAGACAGAGTAGATGTGGAAAGGATGTTTCCCACGGTGGGAGAGTCTAGGACAAGAGGACACAACCTCAGGATAGAGGGGTGTCCACAGAGATGCGGTGAAATTTCTTTAGCCAGAGGGTGGTGAATTTGTGGAATTTATTACCACAGGCAGCTGTGAAGGCCAGGTCGTTGGGTGTATTTAAGGCAGAGCTTTGACTGGACATGGCATCAAAGGTTACGGGGAGAAGGCCAGGCTAAGGAGGAGAAAAAAGGATCCGCCATGATTGAACGGCAGAGTAGAATTGATGGGCCAAATGGCCTGATTCTGCTCCTATGTCTTACGGTCTATGGTCTAGGAGGTACATTAATGTTTAAAAGACTCTTGGACAGTTATGTGGATGGGAAAGTTTAGAGGGTTATGCGCCAAACTCTAGTAAAAGGAACAAGTTTAGTCTGCGGAAACCAGATGGACTGAAGGGTCTGTAGTACTCCATGACTCTAAATGGCATTACAACATCCTGAGACTGTAAAAGACTGGAGGTCAAAGTCATTCTGACTCTGGAACTTGAGAGATCTGAAAGTCATAAAGCCATCAAGGGAGATAAGTGGGGTGATAATGGAAAAATAATTGCTTCGGTGTGAAAGAAGACTTGTTTCCCTATCGTGGCTAGCTCGTTATCAGAAGATAAATTATGGCAGAATTTGCTCTAGTTACAGGTGTTAATCTTGTGCAGCCTGGACTTCAGCTCTCAACATGCAACCACATCATAACCCTGAAACAGATGATAAACAGAGCAGTGAGTGATCTCTCCCCAGCTGCCCAATATTCCAGCGTTACACACCCCTTCAGACAAACTCTGAGCTGTAATTACCTGGGTCAGAGGGATTTGCACACAATATACTTGACTCCTTAAGTTTGTCATAGCCGGGGAATGGGGGAGGGTGTGGGGTTGTGGGGACAAGCTCCAACTACCTACTAAACATTCCCAATGGAGTATGTCTCATATAGCCTCTGACAACCAGTTCCAGCTCCTGACCTTTACAAGTAGCTTAGCTACTAAACCTGACAGAACCATTTCTACTTACAGGAGAAGGGGTGAAGACGGGTTACTGGCTCCTAAAAACCAGTCGCTTCGAGCAGACGGGGCTCGTCAGCCATGGCTGGCAGCTCATCTCGGAAAAGGAAAACTCTGATCTCAAACCTCCGCTGCCTTGCAGCTATACCCACTCGTGGGGAAGGCTTGGGAGTAAACCCCGAAGGAAAATCCAGAGAGGGAGTCTCTAAGACAGTCCTGCATTGAGTTCCTTTGGATTCAGCAGCTGCATGGAGAGGGGCAGCCTGATGAATGGGTAACAGCTTGCTCTCCATATCATAGTGCCCAGGCCTGCATATCGAACATAGACAGCGAGGACACAACATCCAGGATTGACCCTGACCAACAAAGCACATCAAGCTCTCCAGCCAGAAACCTGGATACATCCGAGGGATTGAATGAAATAAGGGAGTAAGATATGGGAGCAGAATTAGGCCATTTGGCCCATCGAAGCAGGATTGGAAGCAGGAAAAAGACGTTTATTGCCTTGTGACTACTCCACCATGGTGAGACCAGAGAGGCGTAGAGCATTGCAGCCCATCAGCCCATCTAGTCCATGCTGACTGAGTCTTCTGTTTTGTCTCATTGACCTACACCCGAACCATAGCCCTCCAATCCACCCCCATCCATGTACCTATCCAAACTTGTCTAAAGAATTTGGACAAAAAACACTATTGCAGTACACTAGTATGGTTAGCAGAACACTATTGCAGTACACTATTACAGTTAGTGTAACGCTATTGCAGTACACTAGTACGGTTAGCATAACACTATTGCAGTGCAGTATTACAGTTAGCGTAACACTATTGCAGTACACTATTACGGTTAGCGTAACACTATTGCAGTACACTATTACGGTTAGCGTAACACTATTGCAGTACACTATTACAGTTAGTGTAACACTATTGCAGTACACTATTATGGTTAGCGTAACACTATTGCAGTACACTATTACAGTTAGTGTAACACTATTGCAGTACACTATTATGGTTAGCGTAACACTATTACAGTTAGTGTAACACTATTGCAGTACACTATTATGGTTAGCGTAACACTATTGCAGTACACTATTACAGTTAGTGTAACACTATTGCAGCACTAAGCAACACGGGTTCAATTCTCGCAGCCGTCGGTAAGGAGTTTGGGTGTTTTCTCCGTGATCCCGCCTTTCCTCCGGGTGCTCTGGATCCCTCCCACATTTCACGGGCGGGGAAGTTTTGTAGGTTAGTTGGTCACGTGGGAGGAATTGGGTAGAGCTTGTGATGGGTCCACCACTTTCTACAGATGTTGAAACCTTCAAATGATTGAAAGGCCCACGTAGAGTAGTTGTGGAGAGGATGTTTCCTATAATGGGGAAGTCTGCGACCAGAGGGCACAGCCTCTGAAAAGAAGGACGTCCATTTGGATCAGAGGTGAGGAGGAATCCCTTTAACCAGAGGGCAGTGAATCTGTGGAATTCATTGTCACAGACAGCTGTGAAAGGCAAGTCATTGAGTATGTTTGAAACAGGGTTCTTGATTGATAAGGGTGTCAAAGGTTATGGGGAGAAGGCAGGAGAATAGGGTTGAGAGAGATAGTAAATCAGCCGTGATGGAATGGTGGAGCAGACTCAATGGGCTGAATGGCCTCATTCTGCTTCTATATCTGATGATCTTATGGAACAGCCCGTTTCTATGTTGAGCGACTCTCTGACTGAGGGGCTGAACCCTTACATTGAGATGGCAATCTTTGGTTCGAAGCCTCTCAGGCATGGAAGTGCACCACTGACTGGGAGAGGGGAGGGGGGGGGTGGGTTGAGAGGTGAAATTTACCTGTCCAAAGATGCGGAAGAGGGTCTGTTGGCTAATTGTGGCTGGGAATGAACCTCACGGTTCCCTGAGCACGGAAATCAGAACTTCAGAGTTAATTGATTGTGTGTGTTGTTCTTCAGAGTGATGAAATAGTGTGCAAATACGCATGTCATCATGATAAAACCATCAGTTAGCTTTACAATCTGCTGAGGTGTGGTGTGAATGTAAACACAACTTGGTTGGGTATTCCCACATCACAACCTCTAAACCTTCCCCCCAAATCTTGCTCTTTCTGCATCTGCCAGCTTCTGTGGTGGCCATGCCTTCATCTGCCAAGATCCCAACCTCAGGAATTCCCTTTCAATGTTTCTCCACCCATCCACCTCTCTCACTTCATTCAAACCTACAGTCCCGTGCAGAAGTCTTAGGCACATATACCTAGCTAGGGTGTCTAAGACTTTTGCACAGTCCTGTATGTGTCAACGTGGAGTGGAGAGCGAGTTTGTAAATCTGATGGGAACAAAGGATGTTGGGAATGGTGAGGGTGGAGTGCTGCGGGAGGGGTGTGGGACAGGTGGCAGAGGAGGAGAGCCGGGGGCAGGAATGGCACAGATGCAGACACACCCAGCCCTGAGGCACCAGGCAAGGTCATCTGATTCCAGACAATTGGTTTATGATCATTCTGTACTCTCTAGTGCTTCCCGCTCCCTCCCCTCTCCCTTCCCCTTTTCCCAGACTTGATTCCCCTCTCCCTGTCCCCTTCCCACTCTCAGTCTACAATAGACACCCGTATCAGAATCAGGTTTATCATCACTCACATATATCACGAAATTTGCTTTTTTTGTGGCAGCAGTACAGTGTAATATATAAAATTACTACAGGACGGTGCAAATGTCTCAGGCACCCTATCTATGTATATGCGTGAGTGCTGTACATACCTGGCTAAGACCTGCCTTCACTGTAGCTGCTCCTTAGGAAATACTTCAGGCGCTGAGCAAATATACAGAGCCCGGGTGTGACCGCAGCTGGAGTGTTGTTCCAAGAAAGATGAACTCAGCATATGTTCAGAGATTATTGCAGTTTTGGTCCCCTAATCTGAGGAAAGACATTCTTGCCATAGAGGAAGTACAAAGAAGGTTCACCAGATTGATTCCTGGGATGGCAGGACTTTCATATGATGAAAGACTGGATCGGCTAGGCTTATACTCTCTGGAATTTAGAAGATTGAGGGGGGATCTTATTGAAACGTGTAAAATTCCAAAGGGATTGGACAGGCTAGATGTAGGAAGATTGTTCCCGATGTTGGGGAAGTCCAGAACGAGGGGTCACAGTTTGAGGATAAAGGGGAAGCCTTTTAGGACCGAGATTAGGAAAAACTTCTTCACACAGAGAGTGGTGAATCTGTGGAATTCTCTGTCACAGGAAACAGTTGAGGCCGGTTCATTGGCTATATTTAAGAGGGAGTTAGATATGGCCCTTGTGGCTACGGGGATCAGGGGGTATGGAGAGAAGGCAGGTACAGGGTTCTGAGTTGGATGATCAGCCATGATCATACTGAATGGCGGTGCAGGCTCGAAGGGCCGAATGTCCTACTCCTGCACCTATTTTCTATGTTTCTATGTTCACCAGGCTGACCCCTGGCATTGACCTACAAGCAGAGAACGTGTTGAAAGACAAAGCCAAAAATTAAAGGTTAGCTTTATTTGTTGCATGTACATCAAAATATACAATGAAATACGTTGTTTGCGTCAATGCCAACACAACACCGAGGATGTGCCGGGGGCAGCCCGCAGGCGTCGCTACGCTTCTAGTGCCAACACAGCATGCCCACAACTCACTGACCCTAACCCATACGTCTTCGGCATGTGGGAGGAAACCGGAGCACCCGGAGGAAACCCACACGGTCACGGAGAAAATGTATTAACTCCTTACAGACTGCAGCAGGAATTCAATCCCAGTCGTTGGCACCATAAATCATAATGCTACTTTGCCACCCTTTTGTTGACTAAGTCTGCATTGGCTAATGTTCTGATGAATGAGACGAGATCTCTTTATAGAACATAGATCAGCAGAGTGCAGGAACAGTCCACAATGTTGTACCGAACCACTTCAGTTAATGATATCTAACGACAGTAACCCATTCTACCTACACAATGTCAGTATCCGTCCATTCTCTGCATATTGACGTCCCTGTCTAAGAGTCTGTTAACTATCTTGACAACCACCACTGGCAGTACCTTCCATGTATCCTCCACTCTCCGCGTAAAACAACCTGCCCACACATCTCCTTCGAATTGACCCCTCTCACCTTAAGGCACGTAAGGGAGACTTACGACTAGTTTATTATGAAGGTTTGACCTTGGGAAAAGATACCAGCTGTCTGCTATGTCAATGCCCCTATAAATTGTTAAATTGGTTTATTATTGTCACGTGTATCGAGATAGAATGAAAAGCGTGTCTTGTAAACTGTTCATACTGATCATTATATTACAACAGTGCAATGAGGTACTTTCGAAGGCTCTTCGTCCCATGTTCATGATATTTATTGTTTAGTTAATTATTATTACCATTTGCTTTTTGTATTTGCACAGTTTATTGTCGTTTGCACTCTGCCTTACCGTGTGTGGTTTTTCACTGATTCTATTCAGTTTTTATGTATTTACTATGAATGCCCGCAAGTAAATGAATCTCAGGGTTGTACTTTGATCTTTGACCTTAATTTATAGTTTTTTTGTGTACTGCATTGTGTTGCTATTGTAAAACAACACACTTCTCGATATTTGTCAGTGACAATAAACCTGATTCTGATTCTGAATGAGTTATGTCTTAACTGTATAAACAAGGCAGCAGAGGAACGGGCCACATACTGAGTTCCAGTTAACCAGCAAAGGCAGCCGAACTCCCCAGGAATGACGAATGCGTACAGGGGGAAAGGTAAAGCGTTCTTTTTAAATATAGCATGAGTCGCCTTTCCAGATCTTGGCACCCTTGGCAAGGCCAGCATCACCATTGCCAGCCGCCCTCGAGAAGGTGGGAGATGAGCTTCCTCTTAAAACTACTGTCACCATCTGGTATGGACGCCCACCACCCCCCCATGCACAGCCTGGAAAAAAAACTGCAGCAAATTGTAGACTGGGCTGGCTCCACCATGGTCACCAGCCTCCACACCATCGAGAACATCTCTAAAGGTGCCTCTAGAAGCCAGCATCCATCATAAGGGAATGTGCTCTCTTCTCGTTACGACCATCAGGGAGAACATACAGGAGCCTGAAGACACACACACACTCGGCGTTTTAGGAACAGCTTCTTCCCCACCACCGTCAGATTTCTGAACAGTCCATGAACAGTCCAGCAACACTACCTCAGTATTTTACTCTCTCTTTGCACTTTTTTTTAAAATTTCTTATTTTAACTTTTTTCTGTATTGCACTGTTGTGCTGCCACAAAACTACAAATTTCATGACATATGTCAGTGATAGTAAGCCTGATTCTGGTTCAGTCTTTCTGGTGAAACTACTGCCATGGTGCTTTTGGGGAGGTAGTCCCAGGGTTAAAAGCCAGTCAGACAGAGGACCAGATGTGTACATTCAAAGATGGTTCAGAATGACAGGGGAATTACAGGCTGCAGATTGCAGCAATAGTATATCAGAGAAATATATCCAGGAGGTTTTGTGGACCACCAACAAAACATTGGCAACACAGTTCTGTCCCCTCTACGCTCAAGATATGCAGGCAGATTATGGAAAGGAGTAAAAACAGCAGGGTTGCTATAGTGGGAGACTTTTAACTTCTCCAATATTGACTGAGACACCCTTTGTACCAGAGGCTTAGACAGGGTAGAATTATTGAAGTGCATCCAACACTCTGTGGCTAGTCCAACTAAAGGAGGTTCCAAACTGGAACTTGTATTAGGAAACAAGCTTTTTGAGGCTGGATTTCAGTGAGAGGGTGTTGTGGGAACAACAACCACATTTCCACAAGTTTAAAGTAGCTCTAAGTCCAGAAGACATATATTATTGTGCAAAAGTCTTAGGCATGTCCAGTGTATACATCAAGACTTTTGCACAGTACTGTATTTGTCAACGTGGAGCAGGAAGCGAGTTTGTAAATCTGGTGAGAGCAAAGCATGATGGGTATAGCGAGGGTGGAGTGCTGTGGGGAGGGGTGAGGGAGAGGTGGCAGAAGAGGAATGCCGGTGGTGGGGAATGGCACGGGTGCAGACACACCTAGCCCTGAGACACCTGGCAAAGTCATTTGATTCCAAACAATCGGTTTATTGATCATTACAAAATATCTCTCAGGTGCTTCCTGCTCCCTCCCCTCTCCCTTCCCCTTTTCCCAACCATGATTCCCCTCTCCCTGCCCTCTTCCCACTCTCAGTCCACAATAGAGACCCAGATCAGAATCAGGTTTATCATCACTTACATACGTCATGAAATTTTTTTTGTGGTAGCAGAACAGTGCAATACGTAAAATTACTATAGTACTGTGCAAAAGTCTTGGGCACCCTAGCTATATACAGTGCTTATAAAAAGTATTCAACCCCTTGGAAGTTTTCATGTTTTATTGTTTTACAACATTGAATCACGGTGGATTTAATTTGGCTTTTTTGACACAGAGGAACAGAAAAGACTTGTATCAAAGTGAAAACAGATCTCTACAAAGTGATCTCACAAGATCACAAGACAAAGGAGCAGAAGTAGGCCATTCGGCCCATCGAGTCTGCTCCGCAGCTCCCCCATGAGCTAAACTATTCTCCCATCTAGTTCCAATTTCCAGCTTTTTCCCCATATCCCTTGATACCCTGACTAGTTAGATACCTATCAATCTCCTCCTTAAACACCCTCAATGATCGGGCCTCCACAGCCGTATATGGCAACGAATTCCACAAATCCACGAATCTATACTAATTACAAATATAAAACACAAAATAATTGATTGCATAAGTATTCACCCCCCCCTTTTAATATAACACACCAAATCATCACTAATGCAGACTATCTGTTTTAGAAGTCACATAATTAGTTAAATGGAGATTACTGTGTGCAGTCAAAGTGTTTCAACTGATTGTAGTAAAAATGCACCTGTATCTGGAAGGTTGATCTGCAGGTGAGTCAGTAACCTGGTAAACATTACACCACGAAGGCAAAAGAGCACTCCAAGAAAGTCTACGAAAAAGTTATTGAAAACTACAAGTCAGGAGAAGGATATAAGAACATTTTCAAGTCACTGAATATCCCTTGGAGTGCAGTTAAGTCCATCATCAATAAATGGAAAGAATATGACACAGCTGTAAATCTGCCTAGAGCAGGCCGTCCTCAAAAACTGAGTGACTGTGCAAGAAGGGGACTAGTGAGGGAGGCCACCGAGAGACCTATGACAACTCTGGAGGAGTTACAAGCTTCAGTGGCTGAGATGAGAGAGACTGTGCATACAACAACTGTTGACCGGATGCTTCACCAGTCACAGCTTTATGAGAGACCGGCAAAGAGAAAGCCACTGCTGAAAAAACTCACACATGAAATCTCAGCTAGAGTTTGCCAGAAGGCACGTGGGAGAGTCTACAGTCAGCTGGATAAAGGTTCTATGGTCTGATGAAACCAAAATTGGGCTTTTTGGCCATCAGACTAAACCCTATGCACATCATCAAAAACACACCATCCCAACTGTGAAGCAAGACAATGACCCCAAGCATAAAGCCAAAGCTACACAGGAATGGCTTAAAAACAGCAAAGTTAATGTCCTGGAGTGGCCAAGTCAGAGTCCAGACCTCAATCCAATTCAGAATTTGTGGCTGGACTTGAAAAGGCTGTTCACTCATGATCCCCATGCAATCTGACAGAGCTTGAGCAGTTTTGCAAAGAAGAATGGAAAAAATTGCAGTGTCCAGATGTGTAAAACTGATAGAGGCCGATCCACACAGACCCAAGGCTGTGATTGCTGCCAAAAGTGCATCTACCAAACACTGACTTGAAGGGGGTGAATACTTATGCAATCAATTATTTTGTGGTTTATATTTGTAATTAATTTAGATCACTTTGTAGAGATCTGTTTTCACTCTGACATGAAACAGTCTTTTTCTGTTCATCTGTGGCAAAAAAAGCCAAAATAACTCCACTGTGATTTAATGTTGTAAAACATGAAAACTTCAAGGGGGGGTTGAATACTTTTTACAGGCACTTTTTATCATGCCAAAGACTTTTGCACAGTACCATGGAAGCTGAATTTGGCCACTCAAACCATTGAATCTACTCCACCATTCAATCATGACCTTTTTTTAAAAAAGCGAACACAAGGAAATCTGCAGAATCTGGAAGTTCAAGAACACACATCAAAGTTGCTGGTGAACACAGCAGGCCAGGCAGCATCTCTAGGAAGAGGTGCAGTCGATGTTTCGGGCCGAGACCCTTCGTCAGGACTAACTGAAGGAAGAGCTAGTAAGAGATTTGAAAGTGGGAGGGGGAGGGGGAGATCCAAAATGATAGGAGAAGACAGGACGGGGAGGGATGGAGCCAAGAGCTGGACAGGTGATTGGCAAAAGGGATATGAGGCTGGAGAAGGGGGAGGATCATGGGACGGGAGGCCTAGGGAGAAAGAAAGGGGGAGGGGAGCCCAGAGGATGGGCATGGAGTTATAGTGAGAGGGACAGAGGGAGAAATAAGAGAGAAAACACTCAGGTTGGAGGAACAACACTTTATATTTTTCCTCTCTCTCTTATTTCTCCCTCTGTCCCTCTCACTATAGCTCCTTGCCCATCCTCTGGGCTCCCCTCCCCCTTCCTTTCTCCCTAGGCCTCCCGTCCCACGTCCTCCCCCTTCTCCAGTCTCATATCCCTTTTGCCAATCACCTGTCCAGCTCTTGGCTCCATCCCTCCCCCTCCTGTCTTCTCCTATCATTTTGGATCTCCCCCTCCCACTTTCAAATCCCTTACTATCTCTTCTTTCAGTTAGTCCTGAGGAAGGGTCTTGGCCCGAAACATCGACTGTACCTCTTCCTACAGATGCTGCCTGGCCTGCTGCGTTCCACCAGCATTTTTTATTGTGTTCATGACCTTTTTTTCTTTTTTTTCCTACCCCATTCCCTCACCTTCTCATATCTGGTAATCCCTTTGCCCATCAAGAACCTATCAATCTCTACTTTAAATACTGTCTACTCCTTGGCCTCCAGAGCTGTCTGTGGCAATGAATTCCACTGATTCACTACCCTCTGGCTAAAGAAATTCCTCCTCATTTCTGTTCTAAATGGATGTCCCTCAATCCCGAAGTTGTGCGCTCAGATCCTAGACTCTCCTACAGATGGAAATATCCTCTCCACATCCACTCTACCCAGGCATTTTAGCATCAGCAACACACACAAGTTGCTGGAGAAACTCAGCAGGGCCAGGCTATGGGAAAAAAAAGTACAGTCAACGTTTCAGGCTGAGACCCTTCAGCAGGACTGGAGAAAAAAAGATGAGTTTAGTTGAAAGGTGAGGGGAGGGGAGGGAGAAACAGGGAGGGGGAGGAGTGAAGTAAAGAGCTGGGAAGCTGATTGGTCCAGCTCTGTATCTCTTTGACCAATCAACTTCACCCCTTCCCCTCCCGGTTTCACCTATCACCTTGCCTATCTCCCTCCCCTCCCCCCACCTTTTAAATCTTCTCCTCATCTTTTTTTCTTCTAGTCCTGCTGAAGGGTCCTGGTCCAAAACATCGACTGTGCGCTTTTTTTTTTACCACAGATGCTGCCTGGCCTGATGAGATCATCCAGCATGTTGCTTGGACTTCCAACATCTGCAGATTCTCTCTTGTCTGTGCTTCAGCATCAGGTACACTTCAGTGAAATCCCTTCTCCTCCTCCTAAACTCCAGAGAGTTCAGGCCCAGAGTCGTCAAAGACGCCTCATATGTTAACCCTCTCCTTCCCAGAATCGTTCTCGTAAACCTCCTCTGGACCCCCTCCAGGGCCATAGGACTTCCATTTAAGGCAGAGGAAGGTTTCGGAGGTAAGTTCATTCCACAGAGAGTGGTAAATGTTGTGTGTTTGGTATTTCAGTAATATTGTAAATATGTTGTTCTTTATTGTTTAAATAATTCATCTTGGTTCTATGTAAAAGTACCTGAATTACGTACGTCATCACTCTACCACATGATGTGTGTGCACCTCGCTTGAAGTAAACAGGAAATTGGACTCACATTTTTAACTCTCATGTCTTCCTTTCAATTAGTTTAATGTTTTGAAGTTACAAAACGACACAGTAATTACTGGAATGCACTACCTGAGGTGGTGATCGAGACTGATGTAATATTTATTCTATTTTTATCAACACAGCGTTGACCCTTCTGGTCCTTCGAGCCATGTCACCCCAGCAACCCCTGACAAACCCAATCACGGAACTATTTACAATGACCAATTAACCATTCCGGTACGTCTTTGGACTGTAGGAGGACCCGGAGAAAACCCATTAGAGACATTTAAAATGCTCTTATAAAGACATACTGACATAAGAAAAATGGAGAGCTATGCGGGAGGGAAGGGTTAGATTGATCTTGGAGACGTTTGTAGAGATTGGCACATCATTGTGGGCTGAAAGGCCTGTGCTGTACTATGCTGAACTGTTCTACATTTTCTATTTTCCCTATGTTCTGACCCTCATATTTCATCTTCTCCTCCCTTATAGCTTTTGTTAGTTGTTCTCTGTTCATTTTTAAGGGTTTCTCAATCCTCTGGCTTCCCACTAATCTTTGCCATATTGCATGCCTTCTCTTGCTTTTACGATGTCCATGACTTCCCTTGTTTTCCCCTAAGTGTGATTATTATTCAATGTGATAAAACTCTCTTGAATAACTCCCAGAAACTAATGCTGTTATTGCTCCACCAGCCCCCTGCCATGGTCCCCTCCCAGTCAACTCAGTCCAACTCGCCCTCCGTGCCTGTTAGATTGGGGTGTCAAATTGTTGTTTTTCTTGTAGTTTAATTTTCTTATGCTTGTTTGTGTTTTTATATGATCACTCATGTATCTGTAACTGTTCAGTGAGGTTTCTGGTGGTTACAGTTGCTTCTACACAGAGCGTTGTCGTGGGAAAGCAGGAAAGCAGCATCCATCATCAGGGAACCCCACCACCCAGGCCATGCTCTCTTCTCACTGCTGCCATCAGGTAGAAGGTACAGGAGCCTCAGGACCCACACCACCAGGTTCAGGAACAGTTACCCCTCAACCATCACGCTCTTGAACCAAAGGGTATAACTTCATTCAATTTCATTTACCTCATCACAAAAATATTCCCACAACCTCTGGGCTCACTTTCAAGGACTCTTTATCTCATTCTCAGTATTTATTGCTTTGTTCTCTCTCTTTTCTATTTGCACAGTTTGTTGTCTTTTGCACACTGTTTGTTTGTCTGTCCTTTTTGTCCTTGTGTGGTCTTTGTCTGTCCTTTTCGTCCTTGTGTGGTCTTTCATTGATTCGATCGTGTTTCTTGTAATTACTGTGAATGTCCACAAGGAAACGAATCTCAGGGTTGTATACGGTGACAAATACAGTACTGTGTAAAACTCTTAGGCATCCTACCGAGTTATATGTGCCTAAGACTTTTGCATAGTATTGTGTGCACTTTGAAAGTAAAGTTAGTTTGAACTTTGTAAAGTCTTGTAAACCTCCCCTGGATCCTCTCACGGACCACAGGACATCTAGTTAAGGTGAGAGGAGGAATGTTTAGGGAAGATGTCAGAGAATGGTAGGCATCTAGAACATATTGCCGGTGTGGCTGATACAATAGAGACATTTAAAATATTCTCAGAAAAGCACATGGACGATAGAAAAATGGAGAGCTATGTAGGAAGGAAGGGTTGGATTGATTTTAGAGAAGGAAAATTATTGGCTTCAATGGCGGGTGTCATTACTTGCACCTGGCTATCTTGTTGGTGAACTGTTACCAGTGGAGTTTTCTGTTATCAGTAGTCTGGTAAGAGACCACCCTACTTTTTAGTCTCTCTTTCCTTTTCCTCTTGCCACACTTCTTCATCCCTTTCCTTCTTTGCTCTTGCAGCATTTATAAAAACATCACAAGCAACATGATACCATAACGGTTAGAATGAAGCTATTCCCACTCAGGGTGTCAGAGGCCTGAGTTCAAATCCGGTGTCCTCTGTAAAGGGTTTGTACGTCCTCCCCGTGAGCTCATGGGTTTCTGCCAGAATCTTCAGTTTCCTCCCACACCCCAAAGACATACCAGTTAGTAGGTTAATTGGTCACTGTAAATTGTCCCATGATGAGACTAGGGTTAAACTGGTGGGTTACTGGGTGGTGCAGCTCAGTGGGCCGGAAGGTGTATCTCTAAATAAAAATGGAGAGCTATGGGCCAGGTGAAGGTCAATGGGACTAGGCAGAATAATAATTTGGCATGGACTACATGGGACAGCCAGGATGTGTTCTTAAACACATTAACCTAAACACATGAGATTCTGCAGGTGTTGGAAATCTACAGTAACACACACACATACTCGGCAAGTCAGACAGCATCTGTGGAGAGATATAATGAGTCGATGATTCAGGCTGAGACCCTTCATCAGGCCTTGATAACTTGACCTGTTGAACTCCGGTTCTATGGATGTACGCTAGGGTCTCTTAACCATTTTTATAATATTAACCCGTGGACCCCAGATCAGGAACCCCTGCTCTGACTATATACGTAACAAATTTCATGCCTCATTCTTGACTTCCAAAGAAACTTTGGATCACAAAGGTATCAGGATCCAACAACCAGAATCAGAGTTTGAATCAGGTTTAGTATCATTGATCCATGTCGTGAAATTTGTTGTTTTGCGGCAGCAATACATAATAATAAAGAATCTATCAATTACAATTTTAAAATATATATTTATATATTTTGTGTAAGGGGTTTCTTTTTTATATGTCACTGCGTTAGTTTAATTAAAATGGCTTCTTTGTTATGTTATAATTGGAAGGGCTTCTTTGTTATGTTAACTGCTGAGAAAGTCCTCCCGCTAGTAGTTTATTTTGGATTATCTATTGATAAGATGATGAATGAACCAATTGGGATAGTTATGTTTTTGGTGTATCTGTAACATATTGTATGCGCGGGGTTTTGGGGGAGAAAGTGGGAGACAGCGACAGAGGATGGACCAGGTGCTATGAGTCCGGTAACAGGGTTGGACCCCGTGTGGGGCTTTCGGCGAGGAGACGGAGACGGACTCGTGTGGAGCATCTGGTCGACCACCGTTGTTTGTCCCAGGCGACCAGTCGAGGTGGTCCAAGGGGTCTCAGGGTGAAGAAAAAGGGTCCTGAGCTCCAACTGTTTGTGCACGAAGAAATTGAACTTTGATAAGTGTGGCGCCTTTTATTTTCCTTTTATATTTTATTCTCTATTAATTATATAGTTCCAGTAATATCTATAAACTGTAAATCACTTAATCATATCTGGTGTATTGTCTGTTATTTGGGCGGGGTGGGGTACCTCACACAGCATCCACACAAACTAATTACCCAGTTTGGCGGGGCCAAGGGCTGTTTCCCTAGACGACAGCGAGCTGAGCGACCCTGAGGGTGGCTGCGGGGGGCTACAATTGGGGGCTTTTGTCCGGGATTGGATTCAGTGGTGTGCTGCGTGGTTGCCCTGTTTAAATCAGTAATGTGTGTCTCTGTGGGTTATTTGCTGGTTATTGGTGCATGCGTGTTGGGTGAGGTCTTTGTTTGAGTTCAGACTAGCATTGACAAGTTGGGGGTGGCACTCGGGGCTGTCCACGCTGTTGGGAGAGAGAGGAAAGAGTGGTCTGATTTGGAGGTAGTGTCTGCGAATAAATGTTCTAGCTCTGGCGGACTCCGCCTGGTGTTTGGGATAGTGTCCACCCCAAGAGGGGTGGAGGCATGCGAGACGTGGGCCGAACGGATCTCTCAGTTGTTAGATGAGTGGCAGTGCTCGGCTGAGGGAGAGCGACAGGGATGGGTTGAAAGTTTGAGTAGACGGGGTGGTGACGGTGTTACTGTCAGGTTCACTTACACCGTAGTGACATCTGTCAGTTATTTGAAAGAGGGGGGAATGTTTTCAGTGTGTCCTCTCTGGCTAGGAGAGCAGCTAAATTGCTTGCAGTGCCAGGGGGGATCATTTCAGGGGATCAGCCCCTCCTTCAGTTGTTCAGCTGATCAGAGAGGTGTCGGGAAACTTAGTGGAGGCCCAGTGGGGGAACGGCTTGGGGTCTCTGAGGAAACACGTTCCCAGCAATGTACCGATGAACTTCCGAAAGGAAAAGACCCTATTCCTGAAGGCTTAGAGGGACCACGCCCCAGGGTGTCGCTATGGATAGAGGGAAGCGATGCTAAAGCCATCCTCGACCCCGGGGCACAGATCAAGTTGTTGTACAGTTCGTTTTACAACCGGTGTCTGAAGCATTTATCCTTGACAACCGCAAGGGCACCGGAGACTTTGGGTACCAGTGCCAGTAGTTATCCAGACGACGATGATTGGTTAATGACCCTGGAGTTCATGGGGGCATTGTCTGGGCACTCAGCGTGTCGAGTTGCTTCTGAGGACGTGTGTAGCAGCCTTGAGACGGTACCGAATTTAAACGAGACCCAGCGGTGGTACGGCCTGGGGAAAGGAGCTGAGGGTGAGACCCTCTTAGTAGATGCTCCAAACTACCACGAGGGAGGGGAGTTGACTGCTGAAGGCACCTCAGTGAGAGAGAGGTCGCGGCAACTGGACCTTGGTGCCGTGGAAGACGTAGGCAGCCTGTGTACAGATTATGTGACGTGGTTTAATGTGCTGGATCTGAGGAGTGGATGTTGCCAGATCCCGAGGAGTGCAGCTGTTGAGCCAAAGATGGCCGTTACTAGTTCCCTAGGATTCTTCCGATCCGAAAAGATGCCCAAGGGCATATCCGGAGCCCCTGCATCCTTCCCGCGGGACATGAGGAAGACCATGGGGGAAGTGAAGGAGTGTGGAGTTTTGGTGTATGTGGATGACCGCCTAGAGCTTGGATTCGCCTGGGGGGACTATGAGGCGAGGCGAGTGGCTGAGCCCGGGCGACAGAAGCGAAGTGTCAAAGGTGGAGGAGGTTTTGGCCAGAGGAGTTTGGTGCAATGTGAGAAAATTGACCCGACATACCAGTTGAACTTCCTGGTGTTGGAACAGACGGTGGTGGACCTGGGGATGGAAACCCAGGTCGTCAATCTGGATGAGACACAGGGGAGAGAGGGGATTTGCACCGCTGAACTGAGTGCTCAGAAATGCCGGCCGGAGACTGAGGGCCGCACTTGTGGGACGACCATTGCAGACTTGGAATTCACGCTTGTCAACCTGGAAAAGGAGCAACGGAATTCCAAGCCAACACTGTGGTCATGTACTGATGAATTAATCCAGCGAGAAGAAACAATGACCCACCTTCGAAGGGATCAGCAGAAACTCAAGACGTCGATCCAGAACAGATTGGAAGATTTACAAGTGGGGGAAGATCAAGGAAGTGTTCTGACTCAGGCCAACAGAAAACCGAGAGCCCAGGGAGGGGAGTTTGACTACACTCCCAAGGAGGTGAAGAAATGGAGGACAGATCTCAGAAAAGGGAGGCGAATACTTGAAAGGAACTTGAAAATGACTATCGACAGTTCAAATGAAGTGGAAAGACTGGAAGCTGACCTGGAAGAAGTCATCAGGAAGTAAAAACTGGAGGCTGAGCATCCTTTAACCGCTACTTTTCAGGTCACGGTAGAAGAAGCTGGTGGGGTAACTGCGTGCCAGATTGAGATGGCCAAGAACCCTGAGTCAGAACTGCTGAGGCTGTGGCGACAGCTGAAGGAGTGCCCGAAGAAGCTGACGTCTCGACTGCAGGAGGCTAAAGGGGTAGCCCCGGCTAAATGCTTCAGTTTGGAGAAACTCAAACAGCAGCTACCGAGCGAGGGAATGAGGACGAATACGGATTCGAAGGATGATGTGCTGGACATGTGGTACATGCTGCCTTTCGCTAACTTCCCCGTCATTGAGGAAGAGACCTTTGGCCCTTCTCCCACTGAGTCAGATGTAGTGGGGAGGGCTAGTTGTGGGCAGTCTGAGTTACGGCAGGACCAGGAAGGAAAAGAAGCGGGGCCCCGGACATGGGACAGGGGGCTCCGAGCTGTAATGGTGGCCTGAGTGAGAGAGGAGTTGGCAAGTAGGCCCGAGGTATCCCTAGTAGTGTCTGAGCCTTTTGGGTTTAGGTGAGGGGGTACGGAGGTCTCGGGGGATTAGGATGCTCCCAGATAGATTGGCCTCTGTAGCGCCTGTGGATGGAGGGGAAGGTCCACTGTTTGGGGAGCAATGTCACTGTGTGTATCTGGATGGGTTTCTGTGTCTGTAGGACTGGTTGGCGAGTTATTTAGAAGTCATGAGGACATGACTTTATCTAGTGGGAGGAGAGTGTAAGGGGTTTCTTTTTTATATGTTACTGCATAGTTTAATTAAAATGGCTTCTTTGTTATGTTATAATTGGAAGGGCTTCTTTGTTATGTTAACTGCTGAGAAAGTCCTCCCGCTAGCAGTTTGTTTTGGATTACCTATTGATAAGAGGACAAATGAACCAATTGGGTTAGTTGTTATGCTTGTGGTGTGTCTATAAGATATTGTATGCGCGGGTTTTTGAGGAGAAGGTGGGGGAGAGAGAGAGAGAGACAGAGGATGGACCAGGTGCTGTGAGTCCACTAACGGGGTTGGACCCCGAGCGGGGCATTCGGCGAGGAGAGGAGACGGAGACGGATTCGTGTGGAGCGTCTGGTCGACCACTGTTGTTGGTCCCAGGTGGCTGGTCGAGGTGGTCCGAGGGGGTCGCAGGGTGAAGAAGAAGGGTCCTGAGCTCCAACTGTTTTGTGCACGAAGAAATTGAACTTTGATAAGTGTGGCGCCTTTTATTTTCCTTTTATATTTTATTCTCTGTTAATTATATAGTTCCAGTAATATCTATAAACTGTAAATCATTTAATCGTATCTGGTGTTTTGTCTGTTATTTGGGCGGGGTGGGGTACATCACACAGCATCCACACAAACTAATTACCCAGTTTGGCGGGGCCAAGGGCTGTTTCCCTAGACGACAGCAAACCGAGTGACCCTGAGGGTGGCTGGGGGGGCTACATTTGCATATATTTTATATATAAAACAGGATTGTGTGTGAACTGCAGTCTGCTGAGAACATCTTTTACTTGCCAGCAACACCCATGCACCATCAATTTACAGGACATGTCACTTGGGTTATATGTATTTTTTGAGTGACTCTAAGTTTACTGCTATTTTATATGTGCTACATGTGCTTTGCGCTGTATATGACTGTTGGATCTTATGGATATTTATGTATGATTGAATAACAGTTAAACTTGAACTATAAGTATAAAATTACAAACGTAGACAAGTAATGCCAAAAGAGAGTAAAAAGGAACACTGTGGTAGTGTACATGGATTCATTGTCCATTCAGAAATCTGATGGTGGAGAGGAAGAAGCTGTTCCTGAAACATTAAAAGTGTATCTTCACTTTCCTCCTTTCCTCAACTGTAATGCTGTTGGGTCAGATTTCACCATTTCTCTGGATAGAGATAGGTCTGGACTTCTAGGGAAAATGCTAAATGGGAGTATGGCAAATTACAACATAATTACGCAGGAGCAAAACTGGAAATAAGATTGGGAGCAGCTGTTATTGGGTAAGTCCACGTCTGGCATGTGGAAGTCATTTAAAAACCAATAGTTCAGAATTCAAAACTAGCATGTTCCAGGAAGCAGGATAGTCAAGGGATAGCAATGTCTAGGAACCTTGGATGATGAGAGTTGTTGTAAATTTAGTCAAAAACGTAAAGAAAGCCTTTCGGAAGCCAAAATCTGACAGTGTTCTTTAGGAGTAGATAGAAAGCAGGACATAACTCAATCAGGGAATTAGGAAGACTAATGAAGACCGTGAAATGTCGTTGGCAAGTAGGATTACACTCAGTAGCCACTTTATTACCTGTACTCCTGCTCGTTAATGCAAATATCTAATCAGCCTGTCATGTGGCAGCAACCCAATGCATGAAAGCGTGCAGACATGGGCAACAGGTTCAGCTGTTGCTTAGACCAAACATCAGAATGGGGAGGAAGTGTGATCTAAGTGACTTGGACTGTGGGATGATTGTGTAGTTTGAGTATCTCGGAAGTTGCTGATCTCCTGGGATTTTCATCCACAGCAGGACCTAGAGTTTACAGAGAAGGGTGTGAGAAACAGAAAGTATACGGTGAGCAGCGGTTCTATGGGCAATGAGAGAGGTCAGAGGAGAATGACCGGATTAGTTCAAGCTGATAGGAAGACAACGGTAACATAAATAACCATGCATTACAATGGTGCTGTGCAGAAGAGCATCTCTGAATCAATGACACGTTGAAGCTTGAAGTGGATGGGCTGCAGCAGCAGAAGACATGAACATACACTCAGTGGCCACCTTATTAGGTCCAGGAGATACCTTATAAAGTGCTCACTGAGTTCATACTTGCATACATTGAAAGTGAGAGGGCAGAGGGGGACGACACAAGGATAAAGGGGGGAATTTATTGCTGAAGCCAGGGGGAGTGGGTGAAGTACTATCACAGAATGAGTTTATAAAGACCAGTACAGTATTATGGGCTGAAGGGCTTGTACTGTGATGTATTGTTCGATGTTCTATGTGCTTTCTTCTCTTTTTGAAGATGAAGATAATGACATTATCTTCAAAGAAAACATCAAAATCAGCCTGAAGAAATCTGACATTACATCTAAAAACTGGGAAGACAGTGCACTCGATAGCTACACCTGGAGGAAATCTGCTCAAGAGGGAACCGCGCTACATGAGGTCAACCACAGAGCAGCTGTGAGACAAAAAGCTGAACAACCAAAAGATCCATCCGCTAGCCACAGTCATCACTTCCACATGGGTCCCAAATCAGCCTCTTCAGCCACCCGAGGGTCAACCAACAAAAAAACCGCTTAAGAAGAGCATTGTGTTCGACTCGAGGGGTCAAACACTACACTATGTTCACTGTACGTTTTATGTTCTTACCCTCGTACCTTCTACTCCCTTATAGCTTTTATTAGTTATCCTCTGTTGCTTTTTAGGGGCTTCTCAATCCTCTAACTAGATCAGGATCCGGTTTAATATCACCAGCATATTTTGTGAAATTTGTTGTCTTTGTGGCAGCAGTACAATGCAAAACATAATCAAAACTGTAAATTATGGTAAGAAGTTGTATAAAAAGTTAAATTAAATAAGTTGTGCAAAAAAGAGGGGAAAAAAGTGAGGTAGTGTTCATGGGTTCACTGTCGATTCAGAAATCTGATGGCGGAGAAGAAGAGTGTGTGCCTTCAGGCTCCTGTACCTCCTTCCTGATGGTAGCAATGAGAAGAAGGCATGTCCTGGGTGGTGGGGGTCCCTAACGATGGACACTGCCTTTTTGAGGCAACACTCCTTGAAGACTTCCCAGTTCTTTACTTCTGGTTTCACCTATCAACTTGTGTTCCTCTGTCCCCTCCCCCCACTTTTTAAATCTGCTCCTCAGCTATTTTTCTGTAGGGTCTCGGCCCAAAATGTCGATGTAGTTTTTCCCATAGATGCTGCCTGGCCTGCTGAGCTCCTCCAGCATTTTGTGTGTGCTGCTGTCATCGCCTTCTTCTGGGCGGTGTCTTTACAAGATGGGTGACCCCAGCCATCACCAGTACTCTTCAGAGATTGTCTGCTCGGCGTCAGTGGTCGCATAACCAGGACTTCGCTCCGTGAAGGTGTCCTGGATACAGTGGGGCTAGTGCCCATGACGGAGCTGGCTGAGCTGACAGCTTATTTCAATCTTGTGTATTGCCCCCTCCCCAGACCAGACAGTGGTGCAGCCAGTCAGAATGCTCTCCACGGTACATCTGGAGAAATTTGTGAGTGTCTTTGGTGACAGACCAATTCTCCTCAAACTCCTAATGAAATATGGCTGATGTCTTACCTCCTTAGTAACTGCATCAATATGTAGGGCTCAGGCTATCCTTTGCCATATTATATGCCGTCTCTTCTGCTTTTACTGCCCCTGATATCCCTTGTCAGCCACAGCTGCCTTGCTTTCCCGTAGTGTGAGTCTTAATCACTGTGATGAAATTCTTTTACTTCTTTCGAGATACTGCGGGGAACAGGCCCTTCCACCCATCGAGCCATGCTGCCCGATTTTAGAGAGAGTTTTATTTGGGTTTTCTTTAGCGCTGGAAATGGTTACATCCTGACACGCGGGACAGAAGCAAGGTCGCATTGTGTATTCCACGGACCAGCAAATACCGGCCGATTTAGCGAGCAGAGCGGCGGACACCCCTGCTGAAATCCGGAGGAAAACACACAGAGGGGGATCACAAAGCCGAGGAAAGAGGACCGGGTCAAGACAACAGAGACTTATGGAGAAGAGGAGTTCGGTGGGTAATACTGAGGAGTTCGGTGGGTAATACTGTTCCGGCTGACCGGGAGTGCACTGAGAGTGGTAAGCGTAAAGGAGTTGGGTGCTTATTGTTCTGGCTAACAACAGATGGTGCAATCCGGGGTATATTACGATCGAAGAACGTGTTTGTAGACCGGATATTGAACTTTTTACTGTTGGACTCACCACATTCCACCGTGATACAACACTTGGCGGCACGGGAGGTCATTCCTGCCTGTGGCCATCGAACTTGCAGCTCCTCTCGTGGAGGGTCAGACACCCTGAGCCAATAGACTGGTCCTGGACTTATTTTCCACCTGGCATAGCTTGTATTTTGTTGTTTGATTGTTTGTGGTTTTTGTATTGCTATATTTATGCTCTATTCTTGGTTGGTGCGGCTGTAACGAAACCAAATTTCCTTCGGGATTAATAAAGTATATCTATCTATCTATCTATCTATCTATCTATCTATTTAACCCTAGCCCTTCCAGTCATCAAGCCACGCTGCCCAGCAACCCACTGATTTAACCCTAACCCTTCCGGCCATCGAGCCACTCTGCCCGATTTAACCCACTGATTTAACCCTAGCCCTTCTGACCATCGAGATCATTCTGGAGGAATATTGTATCATTTTTTAATGCATGCATTTCTAGATGACAATAAACAAGGACTGAGTGTCCTCAGAATCTAATCTAAATAAATCCAAATCAGGTTCATTATCACTGACATAATCCTACCACCAAATATATCGTTACCTCCTCCCAATCTCTGCTTTCCACAGGAATTTCTCCCTCTGTAATTCCCTTATCCATTTGTCCCTCCCCACTAATCCCCCTCCCGCCACTTATTCCTGCAAATTGCCAAAGCGCCACACCTGCCCTCACCACCATTCAGGGTCACAAATAATCCTCCAGGTGAGGCAACACCTCACCTGCGAATCTGCTGGGGTCACCTATTGTGTCCGATGCTCCCAATGCGGCCTTCCCTACATTGGTGAGGCCCGTCGTAAACTGGGGGACTGCTTTGTCGGCACCTCTGCTCCACCCACCACAAGCAGAACTTCCCGGCGGCCAAACGTTTTAATTCCAATTCCCATTCCCGAGATGAGGCCACCCTCAGGGTGGAGGAGCAACACCTTATATTCCGTCTGAGTAGCCTCCAACATGATGGCATGAATATCAATTACTACTTCTGGTAAAAATATTTTTCCCTCCCCCCCTCCCCTCCTCCTCTATTCCCCACTCTGGCCTCTTACCTTATCTCACCTTTCTATCATATCTCCTTGGGCCCCTTCCTCCTTCCCTTTATCCCATGGTCCACTCTTGTCTCCTATCGGATTCCTTTCTCCCAGGCCTTGACCTTTCCCCCACCTGGCTTCACCTATCACTTTCCAGCTAGCCTCCTCCCCCTCTCCCCACCTCTTTATTCCAGCACCTTCCCCCTTCCTTCTCAGTCTTGATGAAGGATCCCGTCCTGAAACGTTGACTATTTGTTCAGTTCAATAGATGCTGCCTGACCTGTTGAGTTCCTAGATAGACAGATAGATAGATAGATAGATAGATAGACAGATAGATAGATAGATAGACAGATAGATAGATAGATAGATAGACAGATAGATAGATAGATAGATAGATAGATAGATAGATAGATAGACAGATAGATAGATAGATAGACAGATAGATAGATAGACAGATAGATAGATAGATAGATAGACAGATAGATAGATAGATAGATAGATAGACAGATAGATAGATAGACAGATAGATAGATAGATAGATAGACAGATAGACAGATAGATAGACAGATAGACAGATAGATAGATAGACAGATAGATAGATAGATGGATGGATAGATAGATAGATAGATAGATGGATGGATGGATAGATAGATAGATGGATAGATAGACAGATAGATAGATAGATAGATGGATAGATAGACAGATAGATAGATAGATAGATAGATAGATATACTTCATTGATCCCGAGGGAAATTGGGTTTCGTTACAGTCGCACCAACCAAGAATAGAGCGTAAATATAGCAATGCAAAAACCACAAACAATCAAACAACAAAATGCAAACTATGCCAGATGGAAATAAGTCCAGGACCAGCCTATTGGCTCAGGGTGTCTGACCCTCCACGGGAGGAGCTGCACGTTCGATGGCCACAGGCAGAAACAACCTCCCGTGACGCCCAGTGTTGTATCTCGATGGAATATGGCCGGCGTCCAACAGTAAAAAGTTCAATATCCGGTCTACAAACACGTTCCTCAATCATAATTTGACCCGGATTGCACCATCCGTTGTTAACCAGAACAGTAAGCACCCAACTCCTTTACGCTTACCGCTCTCAGTACACTTCCGGTCAGCCCGAATGGGCTGGAAGCCGTCCATGGAAAAGTTTTGATTGGGTATGTCCTCGCGCAGCCCCGTTCCAGTAAAACACATAACACTGCACTCCCAAAATGTTCTCTGACGCCCGGCTAGCGCCGTGAACTCGTCCATTTTATCCTCTAGCATTGTGTATGTGTGTGTGTGTGTGTGGGTGTGTGTGTGGGTTGCTCTGGATTTCCAGGGACTGCAGAATCTCTTGTGATTTGCAGCAGCAGTACAGTGCAAAGACATGAACATCTATCAAAGTCAAGGTTAAATAAGTAGTCCATAAAGAAGGAATAATGAGAAAGTGGTCTTGAGCCATTGAGAAATCTGATGGTGGAGGGGAAGAAGCTGTTCCTGAATTATTGAGCGGGTGTCCTCAAAGGCCCCTCCTCCCCAATGGTAGTATTAAAACCGTTGGCACAGGAGAAGAATTATAACACTCAGCTCACCGAGCCTGCTCTGCCATTCCATCATGACGGATTTATGAAAACGTCAGTGAGAAGAGGACACGTCCTGGACGGTGAGGGTCTTTACTGATGGTTGCCGGCTTCTTGAGCCTGGCCCCTTGAAGATACCCTCAGTGCTGGAGAGGGTTGTGCTCGTGATGAAGCTGCTTCTGGTCTTATGAAGAGTCTCAGACTTGCCACATTGACTCTTCCCACAGAGGCTGCCTGGCCTGCTGAGTGTTCTTCTATTTGTTTCAGATTTCCAGTTTCTGCTATTCTTTTTCTGACATGCAGTAATGCCATCTTCTTCCCATCAAAGTTCAAAGTAATCTTGATATCAAAGTGGTTCAAAAGTCCGATGGTTGAGGGGTAGTAACCGTTCCTGAACCTGGAGGCTCCTGTACCTCCTTCCTGATGGCAGCAGTGAGGAGAGAGCTTGTCCTGGGTGGTGGGGGCCCTGATGACTGACGCTGCTTTCCTGCTACAGTGTTTCATGTAGATGTGCTTAATGGTGGGGAGAGTTTTACCCGTGTTGGACTGGGCCGTATCCGTTGCTTTTTGTTAGGATGGATCCCTTCAACTCCCTTCAGGTTCCACGACGCTGCTACACTCCCAGGGAAATCTACAATGGCCAATTATTATTCAATAGGAAGACAGCGAAATAGCCAAGAGGATCATAGAAACATGGAAACATAGAAAACCTACAGCACAATACAGGCCCTTCGGCCCACAAAGCTGTGCCGAACTTGTCCCTACCTTAGAACTACCTAGGCTTACCCAGAGTCCTCCATTTTTCTGAGCTCCATGTACCTGTCCAGGAGTCTGTTAAAGGACCCTATCGTTTCTGCCTCCACCACCATTGCCAGCAGTCCGTTCCACGCACTTGCCACTCTCTGCATAGAAAACTGGCCCCGACATCTCCTCTGTACGTACTTCCAAGCACCTTAAAACTGTGCCCTCTCGTGCTAGCCATCGCTGGGGTCTCCCTTCCTCCCCCCACCCTCCCCACTTGTGACATTTACCAGGAGTGTTGTAGACGAAGGGCCCAAAGCATTGTGAGGATCCCAAGCACCCACAATCCCACCATCTCTCTGACCCATTACCGTCAGGAAGGAGGTATGGGAGCATCAGGCCCAGGACTGACAGACTGGGTAACAGTGTCTTCCCTTCAGCCTGGGAGACCCTGCCTCCACTGAGGTCTCGGCACTACTACTACGGGGAGCTGTTTGCTGTGCACTACATGAATTTTGAATTACATTTTATTAACTTGTGGGAATATTTTGTTTTATGAGCGGTGTGTGATATACGTTGTGTGGGTGCACCGTGGCCCGAAGGAACGTTGTTTCATTTTGTTGTGCAGTCAGATAGCAATGAACTTGAACTATTAACCCACCTGCCCTACTCATCATTGGATTGCGGGAGAAAACCAGAGCACCTGGAGGAAATCCATGTAGTCACAGGCAGAATGTACAAAACACACACACACACACACACACACACACACACACACACACACACACACACACACACACACACACACACACCCGGGATCTCTGAGGATATCAGGCAGCTGCTCGACCCACTGTGCCATGGCTGCAGAATGAATCCAGCAACCAAATCAGGAATGGGTGCCCAGCCAGTGTGATGGATTCCTGGTGATGAGTTACACACAGGGAGAAAAAAGACAAAATTGGCTTTCAACATCAAGTACTCGATGTACTTTTCGGAAAAGCTTTTGTTCTGTAAATGATATTAGGTTTCTGTTCCTGTTGGCAGCATCTAGAGGGTTTAGTGTGGGAAATTGAAAATATTGGCTCAGGCCCAAACTTCAACGATAGTCACTGGAATCACGCTCTATGTTCTGTCAATGCTCAGAGGGTGAGTTTAAACCCCCTGGTGGGATGGGCACGTAGGACTCAGACCTCACACCTCCTGAGCCTTTTACCCTCCAGGGCTTCAGGGTCCTCTGATACCCCTTAAGATGGCTTGTAGGATTTTCAACACATTGTATCCTGCAAGCTGTGTTGGAAATTCCCTGCCATAAAACATGACATGTGAGGGCAGATGCATAAAGCAACCGTGCCATTCTCAGCTGCTTACACTGCTTACCACATTCACATTCAGTTACTTGTTCATCGACTTGGAACAAACAGCGAAATACCTCGCTTGCCGCCACATGTTCCAGCGCCAACACGTTCAGCTGCACAAGCAATAACAACGGCAAATCAACGCAATGTTCCATCTAGCTGCTTAATTCTTACATTAGGCTGCTTAATTGATACTTTCTTTGCAGTTTAACGGTAATTATCTGCCTGTGTTTTAAGGTAATTCTTATATGTATAACAGTTTAGACCACAAGACTGAGGAGCAGAATTAGGCCATTCATCCTGTCAAGTCTGCTCCGCCGTTCCACCAGGGCTGATTTATTATCCCTCTCAACCCCATTCTCCTGCCTTCACCCTGTAACCTTTGATTATTCAGGAGCCTATCAACCTTCACTTTAAATACACCCAATGGCTTCATCTGTACAGCCGTCCATGGCAATGAATTCCACGGATTCTGTCATGGTCCAGTCCGTGAGTCCTCATTCCGGTTCACAGTCTGGTCCGTGGACTCAGGACTCCAGGTCTTCCAGCTGTCCCTCGTTTGGTTGAGTTAATTATAGGCACCTGATTCCCATCTTGGGGCTTGGAATATAAGTAGCCTTGGGGGTGAGTGTGGGCTGCTGCTTTGTCTTGTCAGTTCCCATGGGAGCAACCTGCTGGTGGAAGGCTAGTATGGCCACTTGTCATCTTTAGGCTGCGTTGGGGAACCATTGCTTCATGGAGCCTTGCTGTCAGTAGTTGGAGCTGTCTTTGTGGTATGGATTTGGCTGTTTCTGTAGCCAGCTGAGGTTGCTGGCTCAACTGAGACTTAGAGCTTCCCTGGAGCAGAGATGGAACTGTCTGTTGTTCTTTGGTGTTTGTCTCTTGTCCTTGCCTCTGTGGGGTAAGTCAGGCTGTTCTGCTGTTGCCCTGTGGGGGGGATCTGTCTCACCTTGGTGTGGAGATAAAGTTGAGTCCTGGCTTGTATATGGATGAGTTCTGGCTCTATGTCTGTGTACTGTCCTGTCTCATGTTGGTGTCGTGTTAACGATGAGTCCTGGCTTGTCGAAGGATAAGCCCTGGCTCTATGTTGATGTTCAGTTCCCAGTCTGTCTCTCAGCTCCAGCCTCTAAGTTATCAGCCTCCGCATTTCAAGACAAGGATCCTGCAGCCAAACTCCAAGAACGTGAGCCTGGAGGATACTGCAGCCATGCTCAAGACTCAAGACCCCAGCCTGAAGCCTCAAGAGCAAAGACCCCAGCCTGTCTCCAAGCTCAGGCCTCTAGACCCCAGCCACATCCTGTCCGGTAGCCATGTCATGTCCTTGCCTGGTTCTGGAGTCTGAGCCCGAGGCAAGACCCAGGGTCTGGGACCTTGTCCAGTCTCAGGCTCGGAGTCCAAGCCTTGTCTCCTAGTCCATGGTTCCTAGTCCTGGTCCTGCTTTCCCTAGCCCAACTCTGTGTTCTTGTCCCTGCTCCTTGCCTGTATCCTGTCATGTCCCTACTCTAGTCAAGTCCTGTTCCTTGTATTTCAGTGTCTGTGTCTTGCATTTGGGTCTGTTCCCAGCACCCCCTTGTGACAGATTCACCACCCTGTGGATACAGAAATTCATCCTCATCCCTTTTTTAAATAGGCAGCCCTCAATTCTGAGGCTGTGCCCTCTGGTCCTTGACTCCCCCACTATGGGAAACATCCTGTCCACATTCACTCTATTCAGACTTTTCAATATTCAGTATGTTTCAATGAGATCCCACCACCCCCCCCCCATTCTTTTGAACTCCACTGAGTGCAGGTCCAGAACCTTCAAACATTTCTCATGGTAGTCCTTTCATTCATCAGATCAGTCTCGTGAACCTCCCCGTTTCCTCTCCAATGCCAGCACATCGTTTCTTAGATAAGGAGTCCAAACCTGCTGAAATCCATATACACTACATCTACGGCTCTACCTTCATCAATGTGTTTAGTCACATCCTCAAAAAATTCAATCAGGCTCGTAAGGCACGACCTGCCTTTGACAAAGCCATGCTGACTATTCCTAATCTTATTATGCCTCTCCAAATGTTCATAAATCCTGCCCCTCAAGATCTTCTCCATCAAATTACCAACCACTGAAGTAAGACTCACTGGTCTATAATTTCCTGGGCTGTCCCTACTCCCTATCTTGAATAAGGGAACAATATCTGCCACCCTTCAGTCACCTGCATGAAATTGGGCAGCACGAGCTCACTGGGCCTGTGACAAGCTGCATTTCTAAACAAGAATGCTCTCTTGCTGCTGCCATTGGGAAGGAGGTACAGGAGCCTCGGGGCCCACAGCACCTCAACAATCAGGCTCTTGAACTAGAGGGGATAACTTCACTTGCCCCATCATTGAATTGTTCCCACAAACTACAGACTCACTTTCAAGGACTCTTCATCTCATGTTTTCAATACTTATTGCTTATTTATTGACTAGTACTTTTATTTATTTTTTCTTTTTGTATTTGCAGTTTGTCTTGGGGTCCGAGTCCATAGGACACTCAAAGCTGCTATGCAGATTGACTCAGTGGTTAAGAAGGCATACAGTGCATTAGCCTTCATCAATCGTGGGATTGAGTTTAAGAGCTGAGAGGTAATATTGCAGCTGTATCGGACCCTGGTCAAACCCCACTTGGCGTACTGTGCTTAGTTCTGGTTGCCTCACTACAGGAAAGGACATGGAAACTATAGAAAGGGTGCAGAGGAGATTTACAGGGATGTGGCCTGGATTGGCGAGCATGCCTTATGACAATAGGTTTAGTGAACTCAGTCTTTCCTCTTGGAGCGATGGAAGATGAGAGGTGACCTGATAGAGGTGTATAAGATGATGAGAGGCATTGATCGTGTGGATAGTCAGAGGCTTTTTCCCAGGGCTGAAATGGCTAGAACGAGAGGGCACCGTTTTAAGGTGCTTGGAAGTAGGTACACAGGAGATGTCGGGTAAGTTTTTTTACGCAGAGAGTGTTGAGTGCGTGGAATGGGCTGCCGGCGACGGTGGTGGAGGCGGATACGATAGGGTCTTTTAGGAGACTCCTGGATGGCTACATGGAGCTTAGAAAAACAGAGGGCTATGGGTAAAGCCTAGGTAGTTCTAAGGTAGGGACATGTTTGACACAGCCTTGTGGGCCGAAGGGCCTGTATTGTGCTGTAAGTTTTCTGTTTCTATGTAACCGTATGTCTTTAGTCTGTAGGAGGAAACACGGTCACGGGGAGAACGTACAAACTCAAAGATGGCAGCAGCAATTGAATCCGGATAACTAGAGGGTTCA
The DNA here is from genome assembly GCF_030028105.1 of Mobula birostris. Classification (NCBI taxonomy): domain Eukaryota; kingdom Metazoa; phylum Chordata; class Chondrichthyes; order Myliobatiformes; family Myliobatidae; genus Mobula; species Mobula birostris. The sequence goes on along the minus strand of NC_092374.1, from coordinate 6,473,873 downwards.
TAGTGTTCTGCTAACTGCCACACTACTGTAGCTGAGTCTACAGTCCTCTGCAGCTTTTTGCAATCCTGTATATTAGTCCGTCCACGCTAAACGATGCAACGGCTCTGAATGTTCTCCGTGGTATATCTGTAGGAATTTACATGTCTTTGGTGACTTACCAAGTCTCTTCAAAGTCAACAGGCCGGGCAGCATCTAGGGAAAAGATGAAACAGTTGACTTTTCAGGCCAAGACCTTTCTTCAGGAGGGTCTTCATGGAGGCTGCCTGGCCTGCTCAATTCCTTCAGCATTTTGTGTGTGTGTGTGTGTGTGTGTGCGTGTGTGTGTGTGTGTTGCTTTGGATTTCCAGCATCCACAGATTTTCTCGTTTCAGACCCTTCCTCACTATTTTGCTTTTTTTTGTACTACTTGTTTATATTTTAATATATTTCTTATTGTACCTTGGTATTTTTATGTATTGCTCTGTACTGCTGCCGCAAAACAGCAAATTTCACCACCTGTGTCAGTGAATTTTTCACCTGTGGAAGCTGACGCCGATTCTGAATTACTTTCTCCCCAGCACCCCCCATTTGTCTGAAAACAACCTCTGTCTTCTGCTCATTGTCGTAGCCGCAATGTTCCAGACCTGGTGACAGCCCTGTAAATCCCCCCTGCAGCCTGTCCAGACTAACCACCTCATTCCTGTAATGTTTGACAAGATCTGTTGAAAGGACTGAAACGGTGGTCTGCTCAGTATTGTAAACAGCTCCAGTGTAAACTCCCTGTGCCTGCTTTCTAATAAATAAATACATTGCATGAAACACATTAATATAATCATGTTTTATTTATTTAAAGATATTAAATGGTAACAGGCCCTTCTGGCCCAATTACATGCATTGACCACCCAATTACACCCATTAATCTACCAACCCAAATGACTTTGGACTGTGGGAGGAAACCTATGCAGTCACGGGGAGAATGTACGAGCACCTTACAGACTGCAGTGAGAATTGAAACCTAGTGTCTGCCACTGTACTACTGTTATGGTAACCACTACACCACCATGACGCTCTTATTGACCTACTCTGTCATCATAAAGAACCTGTGGTGTTACACTTGGCAGTCTCTCTATTGCTCTATCCCTCTCAGTACCTTGGATCCCGATCCCTGAGGTTTTCTACACAGATAGATAGGGTGGTAAGGAAGGTATATGGCATGATTGTCTTGATTATTTGAGGCACTGAGTTCAAGATCTGGAAAGTTATCTAGGAAATCTATCTAGGCCACACTTCGAGCATTCTGTTCAATTCTGGGTCATTATAGGAAGGATGTTGAGGCTTTGGAGAGGGTGCAGAGGAGGTTCACGAGGCTGCTGCCTGAATTAGAGAGCGTGTCTTATGAGGAGAGGTTAGGGAGGGTTCTTCAACCAACCAACACAACCCTACTTGTGTCAGTTCAGTAACACTATCACCACCTTGCACTATGATGGGTTTTGTTTTTTGTTTTATCTTGTAAAAATTGTGTGACTGATGTTTAGTTGATGGTTTTTCTAATGACTGCTGTGTGCCTGTAATGCTCCATTGTACCCGTACACACACGGACTTGTGCAGACTGGAACTGGATTGGAATCGGTTTATTATTGTCATGTGTACCAAGTTGCAGTGAAAAGCCTGTCTTGCAAACAGATCAGATCATTGCACAGTGCACTGAGGTAGAACAAGATAAAACAACAACAATGCAGAATGAAGAATGCAGATGACAATAAACAGACACAAAGTCCTGGAGGAACTTAGCAGTTCAGGCAGCATCTATGGAGAGGAATGAACAGTTGATGTTTCAGGCTGAAGCCCTTCATCCATGACCCCCCCATGTGATGATAAACTTGACTTTGACATTGACCTGCTCAACCTCTCTCCACAAATCAGTCCCTCATCCTGGCAATATCCTCATAAACCTCTGCCCTCTCTCCGGTTTAAAAACATCCCGACCAAAAGTGGCCTGGGTGACTCAGACTTGCCCTTTCCTTTCACAGATTCATGCTGAAGAATCCTTGCTTTTCTGAATAAATGTTTACAGTGGAACTGGAGCCAATAATGTCCCCACCGCTGAAGTTAGTGAAACCGCCTGGTGGTTTCTCTCTCCTCTGTCCCTCTGCCACCACTTGTGCCACGAGGGAAGTGTGAGAAACAGTGGCAGGAGTTTCTGCAGTTTCCTTTTTCAGACGTAGGAGCTGAATTAGGCCACTCAGCCCATCAAGTCTGCTCTGCTATTCCATCGTGGCTGCTCCTATACTCTATTCCTCTAGAAATGAATGCCAACATTACATTCGCCTTCTTCACTACTGACTCAACCTGGAGGTTAACTTTAAGGGTATCCTGTATGAGGACTCCCAAGTCCTGTTGCATCTCAGAACTTTGAATTCTTTCCCCATTTAAATAATAGTCTGCCCGTTTATTTCTTCTGCCAAATGCATAATCATACACTTTCCAACATTGTATTTCATTTGCCACTTCTTTGCCCATTCTTCCAATCTATCCAAGTCTCTCCGCAAACTCTCCATTTCCTCAGCACTACTGGCCCCTCCAACTATCTTCATATCATCAGCAAACTTAGCCGCAAAGCCATCTATTCCATAATCCAAATCGTTGATGTACAATGTAAAAAGAAGCGGCCCCAACACGGACCCCTTTGGACACCACTGGTAACCGGCAGCCAACCAGAATAGGATCCCATTATTCCCACTCTCTGTTTCCTGCCAATCAGCCTACGCCCTATCCACGTATGTAAATTTCCCGTAATTCCATGGGCTCTTGTTAAGCAGCCTCATGTGTGGCACCTTGTCAAAGGCCTTCTGAAAATCCAAATATACAACATCCACTGCATCTCCCTTGTCTAGCCTACTTGTAATTTTCTCAAAAAATTGTAATAGGTTTGTCAGACAGGATTTTCCTTTAAGGAATCCATGCTGAGTTCTGTCTATCTTGTCATATGCCTCCAGGTACTCTGTAACCTCATCCTTGACAATCGACTCCAACAACTTCCCAACCACCGATGTCAAGCTAACAGGTCTATAATTTCCTTTTTGCTTCCTTGCCCCCTTCTTAAATAGCGGAGTGACATTTGCAATCTTCCAGTCTTCTGGAACCATGCCAGACTTTTGAAAGATCATCGCTAATGCCTCCGCAATCTCCACAGCTACTTCCTTCAGAACACGAGGGTGCGTTCCTTCTGGTCCGGGAGATTTATCTACCTTTAGACAATTCAGCTTCCTGAGTACTTTCTCTGTTGTAATTGTGACTGCACACGCTTCTCTTCCCTGCCACCCTTGAGTGTCCGGTATACTGCTGATGTCTTCCTCAGTGAAGGCTGATGCAAAATACTCATTGAGTTCCTCCGCCATCTCCATATCTCCCATTACAATTTCTCCAGCATCATTTTCTATCGGTCCTATATCTACTCTCACCTGTCTTTTACTCTTTATATACTTGAAAAAGCTTTTAGTATCCTCTTTGATATTATTTGCTAGCTTCCTTTCATGGTTAATCTTTTCCCTCTTAACGACCTTCTTAGTTTCCTTTTGTAAGCTTTTAAAAACTTCCCAATCCTCTGTCTTCCCACTAATTTTTGCTTCCTTGTATGCCCTCTCCTTTGCTTTAACTTTGGCTTTGACTTCTCTTGTCAGCCAAGGATGCATCCTTTTTCCATTGGAAAATTTCTTCTTTTTTTGGAATATACCTGTCTTTCACCTTCCTCACTTCTCACATAAACTCCAGCCACTGCAGCTCTGCCGTCTTTCCTGCTAGTGTCCCTTTCCAGTCAACTTTGGCCAGTTCCTCTCTCATGCCAGTGTAATTTCCTTTACTCCACTGAAATACCAACACATCAGATTTCGGCTTCTCTTTTTCAAATTTCACTCGTGAACTCAATCATGTCATGATCACTGCCTCCTAAGGGTTCCCTCACCTCAATCTCTCTGATCACCTCCAGTTCATTACACAATACCCAATCCAGTACAGCTGATCCCCTAGTGGGCTCAACAACAAGCTGTTCTAAAAAGCCATCTCGCAGACATTCTACAAATTCTCTCTCTTGAGATCCAGTGCCAACCTGATTTTTCCAATCCACTCGCATGTTAAAATCCCCCACAATTATCATAACACTGCCCTTCTGACAAGCCTTTTCTATTTCCAGTTGTAATTTGTAGTCCACATCCCTGCAGCTGTTTGGAGGCCTGTATATAACTGCAATCAGGGTCCTTTTACTCCTGTGATTTCTTAGCTCAACCCATAAAGATTCTGCATCTTCCGATCCTATGTCACCTCTTTCTAATGATTTAATATCATTTCTTACCAATAAAGCCACGCCTCCCCTTCTGCCTACCTTCCTATCCTTCCGATACACCGTGTATCCTTGGACGTTCAGCTCCCAGAGACATGCATCCTTTAGCCAGGTCTCAGTGATGGCCACAATATCATACCTGCCAATCTGTAGCTGTACGACAAGATCATCCACCTTATTCCTTATGCTGCGTGCATTTAAGTACAACACCTTAAGACCAGTATTTGGTACTTTTTGCTTTGATTTCACTGCAACTTTATTGCACTGCAACTCATCCCAATGGCTACAAATTTGCCCCATCACCTGCCTGTCTTTCCTGACATCTTTACTGCTCACTATCTTAGATTTATTTCCGTTTTCCCCTTCCTCTGCTCTATCATCCCTTTTCCCATCTCCCTGCCAAATTAGTTTAAACCCTCCCTAACAGCTCTATTAAACCTTCCCGCCAGGATATTGGTCCCCTTCGGGTTCAGGTGTAACCTGTCCTTTTTGAGCAGGTCATACTTCCCCCAGAAGAGATCCCAATTATCCAAGAATCTGAAGCCCTGCCCCCTGCACCAGTCTGTCAGCCACGTATTCATCTGCCTGATCCTACTATTCTTGCCCTCGCTACCACTTGGCACAGGTAGCAATCCTGAGATTAGTACCCTGGAGGTCCTGCTTCTCAGCTTCCTTCCTAACTCCCAGAAATCTCTCTTCAGGACCTCCTCCCTTTTCCTATCTATGTCATTGGTACCAACATGTACCAAGACAACTGGCTGCTCACCCTCCCCCTTCAGAATATTCTGGATCCGAGACATCCCGTACCCTGGCACCTGGGAGGCAACACACTATGCGGATATCTCTGTCAGGCTCACAGAATCTCCTGTCTGTTCCCCTGACTATGGAATCCCCTGTGACTACTGCATTCCTCTTCTCCCTCCTTCCCTCCTGCACAACAGCGCCAGGCTCAGTGCCAGAGACCCGGTCACCGTGGGCGTTCCCCGTCAGGTCATCCCCCTCAACAGCATCCAGAACAAGATATTTGTTGCTGAGGGGGACAGCCACAGGGGTGCTCTCCACTATCCGGGCTTTTCCCTTCCCTCTTTTGACAGTGACCCAGTTTTCTGACCCCCGTAGTCCAGGGATGACTACCTCCCTGTAGCTCCTGTCTATCACCTCTTCACTTTCCCTGATAAGTAGTAGGTCATCAAGCTGCAGCTCCAGGTCCCAGCATGGTCTCTTGTACAAAGACAAGTGTGTAAAGGGCCCAAAGGATCACTGGGGACCTGAGTCATCCCAACCACAATCTATTCCAGCTGCTACCATCCGGGAAATGGTACCGCAGCATAAAAGCCAGGACCAACCGGCTCCAGGACAGCTTCCTCCACCAGGCCATCAGACTGATTAACTCATGCAGACTTGAGTGTACTCTATATTACATTGACTGTTCTATTTATTATAAATTACTATGATTGCACATAAAACTCCTCATGCATGTGAAGGATATGAGTAATAAATAAAGTCAATTCAGTTACAGTAATAAGTATAGATACATCTGGTACTGTGCAAAAGTCTTAGGCACATTTATATAGCCAGGGTGCCCAAGACGTTTGCACGGTACTGTAGTGATTTTATGTATTGCATTGTACTGCTCCAGCAAAAAAAAAACAAATTTCATGACACAGGAAATTCAGGACTCAAGAAGGGTCAGCCCAAAATGACAACTGTCTACTTATTTCCATGGATTCTGCGGGTTCCTCCAGCATTTTGTGTGTTACTCTGGCATTCCAGCATCTGCAGACTTTCCTGTGTTGAAACTTTCATGACATTTGTGAGTGATGATAAACCTGATTCTGATATGGGTCACAGCTCTTCGTTATGTGTGCGTCACTCTCTTTCACAGTTTAAAGTGGTTCATAGAGCCTATATGACTAAAGACAAGCTCTCTCGTTTTTACTCAGATTTTTCTCCATACTGAAATAGGTGTAATGTCGAAGAGGCCTCTCTAATTCATATGTTTTGGTCCTGTCTGCAGCTTGATAAGTTTTGGAAAATCTGCTGTGATTTAATGTTGTAAAACAATAAAACATGAAAACTTTTTATAGGCACTGTATATGTGCTTAAGGCTTTTCAGAGTACTGTATGTACAAGCAGCACAATCCATTCTGTAATTTTTGAGGCTCATGGTTTATTTTATTGTCAAAGTATGCATGTACAATACAACTCTGATATTTGTCTTCAGAGTTGTATTGTACCTGCATACTTTGACAATAAAATGAACTTTGGACCTTGAACCTTGAGAATATTTTCCACCAGCCTCTATATTTATTGTATTTATTGTTAGTGTGTACATTGTGTACTCTGTGACCTTCACGCAAGCGAGGGATTTCATTGCACACTGGTCTCCGTGGCCACAAACTAATCATCGATAGTGTAATGGTCAGTGAAATGCTTCACTGCGCAAGCTGTGGTACGGGGAGACGGGGTCAATCCCCTCCAATGTCTGTAAGGAGTTTGTATGTTATCCAGTGGCTTTCCTTCAGATTAGATATGGCAAGGTTATTTCCCATGGTAGGGGAGTCTAGGACAAGAGGACATGGCTTCAGGATTGAAAGACGTCCTTTTAGAACACAGATGCAGAGAAATTACTTTAGTCAGAGGGTGGTAAATCTGTGGAATTTGTTGCCACGAGAGGCTGTGGAGATCAAGTCATTGAGTATATTTAAGGCAGAGATAGATAGGTTCTTGATTAGCCAGGGCATCAAAGGGTATGGGGAGAAAGCAGCAGAGTGGGGTTAGATCAGCCCACGATTGAATGGCGGAGCAGACTTGATGGGCTAAATGGCCTACTTCTGCTCCTATATCTCATGATCTTATTGACCTCACTTTTAGCTCTTCTCTGCACTTTTTTTTCATATATATATTTCTTATTGTAATACTGGATGGCACAGTTAGCACAACACTTTACAGTAACACCGACCCAGGTTCAGCTCTCACTGCTGTCTGTAAGGAGTTTCTACGTTCTCCCCATGACTGTCTGGGTTTCCTCCCACAGTGCAAAGATGTATCATTTGGTCAGCTGACTGGTCATTGTAAATTGTCCCGTGATTAAGCTCGGGTCAAATCGGGGGATGCTGGGCAGTGTAGCCTGAGGGGCAGGAAGGTCCTATTCCAGGCTGTATCTTAATAAATAAACAAATAAAATCAATTTTTAATAAGACTATAAGACATAGAAGCAGAATCAGGCCACTCAGCCCATCGGGTCTGCTCTGTCATTCCACCATGGCTGATCCCCGATCCCATTCGACCCCATACACCTGCCTTCTCGCCATATCCTTTGATGCCCTGACCGATCAGGAAACAATCAACTTCCACCTTAAATCTACCCACAGACCTGGCCTCCACCGCAGTCTGTGGCAGGGCATTCCACAGATTCACTTCTCTCTGGCTAAACAATTCCTCCTTACCTCTGTTCTAAAGGATGTTCCCCAATTTTGAGGCTGTGCCCTCTAGTTCTGGATATGCCCACCATAGGAAACATCCTCTCTACCTCCACCCTATCTAGTCCTTTCAACATTCAGTAGGTTTCAATGAGATCCCCCTGCATTCTTCTAAATTCCAGTGAGTACAGGCCCAAGGCTACCAAATGCTCCTCGTATGTTAACCCCTTCATTCCCTGAATCATCCTCGTGAACGTCCTCTGGACTCTCTCCAATGACAACACATCCTTTCTGAGATATGGGGCCCAAAACTGTTGACCATACTCCAAGTGTGGCCTGAGTAGTGTCTTATAAAGACTCAGCATTATCTCCTTGCTTTTATATTCTGTTCCCCTTGAAATAACTGCCAATATCACATTTGCCGCCTTTACCACAGACTCAACCTGTGAATTAACCTTCTGAGAGACTCCTAAGTCCCTCTGCACCTCTGATGTTTGAACCTTCTCCCTATTTAGATAATAGTCCGCACTACTGTTCCTTTTACCAAAATTCATTATCATACATTTCCCAACTCCGTATTCCATCTGCCACTTTTTTGCCCATTCTTCCAATTTGTCTAAGTCCTGCTGCAATTGCATCGCTTCCTCAACACTACCCACCCCTCCACCTATTATCGTATCGTCCACAAATTTTGCAGCAAAGCCATCAATTCATTATCCAAACCATTAACAAATAATGTGAAAAGTAGCGGTCCCAATACTGACCACCAACCAGAAAAAGTCCCTTTTATTTCCACTCACCGCCTCCTAACTGTCAGTTATTCCTCTGTCCATGCCTGTATCTTTCCTGTAACACCATGGGATTTTATCTTGTTAAGCAGCCTCATGTGTGACACCTTATCAAACGCCTTCTGAAAATCCAAATAAATGACATCCACAACCTCTCCTTTGTCCACCCTGCTTGTTACTTCCTCGAAGAACTCTAAAAGATTTGTCAGGCAAGATTTCCCTTTACAGAAACCATGCGGACTTTGACTTACTTTATCACTAGTCCCAAGTACTTTGAAACCTCGACCTTAATAATGGAATCCAACACTTTCCCAACCACTGAGGTTAGGCTAACTGGCCTACAGCTTCCTTTCTTTTGCCTTCCTCCCTTCTTAAAAATGGAGTGACATTTGAAATCTTCCAGTCCTCCGGAACCATGTCAGAATGAAGTGATTTTTGAAAGATCATGACTAATGCATCTATTACCTCTTCAGCAGCCTCTGTTAGGGCTCTGGGATGTAGTCCATCTGGTCCTGGTGACTTATCCACTTGAGACCTTTCAGTTTACCTCACATTTTTTCCGTTGTAATAGCAATGTATTGCACTGTACTGCTCTCGTGAAACAACACATTTCAACAAATAGACTTGACTCTACATCAATATTTAAGAGAAATTTGGATAAGTACATGGATGGGAGGGCTATTCCAGGTGCACATTGATGGGAGGAGGCAGATTACCCTATTTAAATAGCATGGACTAGATGGGCCAAAGGGCTAACTTCTGTGCTGTAGTCGTCTATGACTCTATTTCAATGTGTCAGTGATAATAACCAGATTCTGATTCAGCCGTGTCTCATTCCGGCAGTGCAAGGGTTAACATAGGAATGGCAAGCCTTGTAGTTATTGGGCCTCACTTTCACAAGGCAAGCAAAACAGAGAGGGGAACTCCAGCTCTTGGTGGGAAACTTCTACTGATCGACCTGACCTGCAATATTTCGAGAACAAGAAAATAATACTTCATGGGACCCACAGAACAAAATATTCAGCAATGCTGATAAACACAGACATTTCACAACTTTTCGGAAATGAATATATAATCCATATGACTGTATTGGCATTTTGTGTGCCTCAGAGAGGAACAGGAACTCATATCACAGAATCTCCCTGAGGTTTGGTCCTTGAAGATACCAACTCTCCCTGGGGTACGGTCTCTGTACTCTCTCTCCCCAGGATATCGTCCTTGATCTAGAAACATAGAAACATAGAAAATAGGTGCAGGAGTAGGCCATTTGGCCCTTCGAGCCTGCACCGCCATTTATTATGATCATGGCTGATCATCCAACTCAGAACCCCGCCCCAGCCTTCTCTCCATACCCCCTGACCCCCGCAGCCACAAGGGCCATATCTAACTCCCTCTTAAATATAGCCAATGAACTGGCCTCAACTGTTTCCTGTGGCAGAGAATTCCACAGATTCACCACTCTCTGTGTGAAGAAGTTTTTCCTAATCTCGGTCCTAAAAGGCTTCCCCTCTATCCTCAAACTGTGGCCCCTCGTTCTGGACTTCCCCAACATCGGGAACAATCTTCCTGCATCTAGCCTGTCCAATCCCTTTAGGATCTTATATGTTTCAATCAGATCCCCCCCTCAATCTTCTAAATTCCAACGAGTACAAGCCCAGTTCATCTGAGGTACAGTCTCCGAAGGTATCAATTCTCTCCCCAGGGTACAGTCCCTGATGTACCTACCGGCTCTCCCCAGAGTACAGTCCCTGATGTACCTACCGGCTCTCCCAAAACATTTACTGTCCATTTCCCTGCACAGTTGCTTCCTCAGCTGCCAAGTCCCTCCATCACTTTGAGTGTTGCTTTGGATTGCCGGTATCTGCAGAATCGCGTGTGCCTCTATTCTGCTGAGAAATTTTCCTTCCCTCAGTAGATGTGGACTCTGCCACACATTTTACCCATTAAACCAGGAGATTCCCAAGCTTTTTTATGCTATGCACCAATACCACTAAGCGAGTGGTCTGTGTGGACCCTAGCGTCACAACCACAGATTCGGCAGCGCAGGAGATACGGCAATTGTGCTCGTGAATATGCATGTGTCAGCTAATCATTTCATTGTGACGGTACTTAACTCCATTCTTTTCATCTTAGTGCTTGTCAAGGCCTGACCAAGGCACAGCAACGTTTCGCTGCCTGCTTGCATTCAGCCTTGCCTGAGAAATTGGACTGTCAAGTCAACTGACTCTGAAGACCAGCGGTATTTGTTTTATATTTAGTTATTCCTTTCAGCTGCAGTTTTGGCTTCATTTTTCATTTGAGAGTTTTAGTTAACGGCCCTGTTTTGCTATTTTGTTTTTTTTCCCTCTAACTCTGTTCGCATTCAAGTCTGTGAACTATCTACCTGCTTCAATGTCTCTTGCTCCGCACTTGGGCCATACTCGAACGTAGTGACACCCAGGTTGGGAACCTCTGCATTAAACCAATGATACAGCTTGATTAGTTTAATGGAAAAGACCTCATTTCAATTTTTCGGGAACTGCAAAATTTGCCTTGATCACTGTTAAGGTTCAATTCCCATGACCGTCTGTAAAGAGTTTGTACGTTCTCCCATTTAACCTCATGGGTTTCCCTCAGGCGCCCTCGTTTGCTCCCACATTCTATAGAGGTATGGATGAGGGTTAGTTTGGTGTGGATGTGCTGTGTTAGTGCTCGACGCTTGCAGGCTGCCCCCAGCATATCCTCCGACTGTTCTGTAATAATAACATCTAATATTAAAAATTCTCCTATTAATAACTATCCTTTAATGTTACAAATGGGACAGCATGGTAGTGTAGCGATTAATGGAATGCTAGCACAGTACCAGACATCCCACCTCTCCTGGAAGTTCCGGGAGTCTCCCGCATATTAATAGTGGCTCCCTGATGCCCGCAAATTATATACAATATCACGGAAATCAACTTTTTTCAGAGCAAGCGAGAGAAAGCAAGAGAGAGCACAAGAACGACCACGAGAGAGAGAGAGAACGCGAGCGAGAGCGCGCCATGGCAAGTGTTCCAAAAAAAATATAAAACGTACGTCACCCCATAATACACTAAAGTGTACCCCTGCCTAACAGGGGTCAAAAATAATGACAGTGTTGCTCGCTGCACTGTTTGCAACAGCGACTTTTCTATTGCCCATGGTGGGTTAAGACTGTAAAAGACATGTTGAGGTGAGTTTAACATGTGTCATTCGTTCATTAGCATAGCTAACGTTATTTAAACTAGCTGGCTGGCTGCTAAGGAGCTGCTCTATTGCAGACATCCCACCTCTCCCGGAAGTCTCCTGCAAATTGATGGTGCTACCTCCCTGAAATGAGTTTTTGCAGGGTGGGATGTCTGCAGTACCCGAAACCCAGGTTCAATTCCCGCCACTGTCTGTAAGGGGTTTTATATTCTCCTTGTGACCGGGAGCGTTTTTTTCCAGGTGCTCCAGTCTCCTCGCACATTCCAAAGACATACAGGTCATTGTTTAAAGTAGCAAGACAGAGAGAACAGCATCTTGCAGTCCAGGGGCCATGTGAAAACTGCACGCTCATCGGGAGTGAGTCATTGAAGTAGCAAGTGAGAGAACAGCCATGTGAAAACTGCAAGTCTCATCGGGAGTGGGTTTTATTTGAGCCAATGAAATGAAAGGAGGTGTAAGCGGAACAGCCTTTCTGTGAGCGGTCCAGCTTTGGCTCAACGGGCTTGGGTGAGAACGGACTCAGGAAAGCACAGACACCGGCTCTACCTGAGTTTCTAGTAAGTTTTTTCTCTGTGAGTAAAAAGCTAGTGCGCTGAGAATGGGTCCAGAGGTAGTGGTTTGTTCCTTGTGAGAGATGTGGAAAATTTGGGAGCCGTCCAGTCTCCCTGATAACTACATCTGCATGAAGTTCACAGAGCTGCAGCCCCTTGGAGACTGTGTAACGGAACTGGGGCTGCAGCTCGATGACCTTCAGCTCATGTGGGAAAACTGAGGGACTGATAGATAGGAGTTACAGGGAGGTAGTCACCTGGAAGTTTCAGGAGACAGATACCTGGGTGACTGTCAGGAGAGGGAAAGGAAATAGGCAACCACTGCAGAGTACCACATGGCCATTCCCCTCGATAATAGGAATACTGTTTTGGATGGTGTTGGGGGGTGGGAGAGACAACCTACAAGGGAGAAGCCACTATGAGCAGGTCTTTGGCACTGAGTCTAGCTCTGTGGCTCACAAGGGAAGGGGAGAGAAGAGTAGTTATGGAGATTCAAGATTCAAAAAACTTTATTGTCATTCTAACCGCACATCAGCTCTGCAGGGCAAAATGAGACAGCGTTTCCCAGGAGCAGTGCAATCATAACATAACAAACGCAACACAAAATAATAAACATAACAATAAATAGTAAAACACAACAGCCACGTGTCAGTTAAATCAGTTATAAGTGTCCAGTGCAAGTTAAAAGTGTCCAAAGCAGAGTCAGGTAGAGCAGCTATTTAGCAGTCTGACTGCCTGTGGGAGGAAGCTGTTTAGTAGCCTTGTGGTTTTAGTTTTGATGCTCCTGTAACGTTTGCCTGATGGCAGAAGAACAAACAGTTCATGGAGAGGGTGTGAGGGGTCTTTGATGATGCACCTTGTCTTCTGGAGGCATCGACTCTGAAACAGGTCTTGGACAGAAGATAGGGAGACCCCAATAACCTTCTCTGCTCCCCTAACCACCCTCTGCAAGGCTTTTTTGTCGACAGCACTGCAGCTGGAGAACCAGGTTGTGATGCAAAAGGTCAGCACACTCTCAACCACGCCTCGGTAGAATGTAGTTCAGATGTTAGTGGGGAGTGATGCTTGTTTAAGCTTCCTCAGAAAGTGCAATCTCTGCTGGGCCCGTTTCACAATCCCAGTGGTGTTCCTGGACCAGGTGAGATTGTCCGAGATCTGCACCCCAAGGAACTTGATGTTTTCCACTCTCTCCACTGTGGAGCCTCTGACTCCATAGTTAGAGGAGCAGACAGCAGATTCTGCGGATGTGAAAAAGACGCTCGGATGGTATGTTGCCTCCCAGGTGCCAGGGCCAGAGACAGCTCGGGTCTGGTTCACGGCTTTCTAAGGAGGTAAGGTGAGCAAGAAGTCTTGCCGCCAATGGCACAGGTAGGAAAGTTGAGGAGGTCCTGACAAAAGAATATAGTGAGCCAGGTAGAAAGTTGAAAAGCAGGACCTCCAAGGTAGTAACTCCTGGGTTTCTGCCTGTGCCACGTGCCAGTAAAGGTAGAATAGAATGATATGGCAGATGAATGTGTGGCTGAGGAACTGGTTCAGGGGCAGGGCTTTAGATTACTGGATCATTGGGATCTCTTCTGGGGAAGGTACGCCTGTACAGAAAGGACAGATTACACCTGAATCAGAGGGGGACCAATATCCTTGCAGGCAGGTCTGCTACAGCTTTTGGGGAGGGTTTAAACTAATGAGGCGGGGGGGGGAACCAGAGTAATAGGGGTGAGGATGAGGCAGTTGGCACACAGGTAGATGCAGTGTGTAGTGAGATAACAGGAAGGACAAGCAGATGGTAGGGCAAAACTGCACTCAGCAGGATGAGTTATAGACAATAGACAATAGGTGCAGGAGTAGGCCATTCGGCCCTTTGAGCCAGCACCACCATTCACTGTGATCATGGCTGATCATCCACAATCAGTATCCAGTTCCTGCCTCATCCCCATAACCTTTGATTCCGCTATCTTTAAGAGCTCTATCCATCTCTTTCTTGAAAGCATCCAGAGACTTGGCCTCCACAGCCTTCTGGGGCAGAGCATTCCATATATCCACCACTCTCTGGGTGAAAAAGTTTTTCCTCAACTCCGTTCTAAATGGCCTACCCCTTATTCTTAAACTGTGGCCTCTGGTTCTGGACTCACCCATCAGCAGGAACATGCTTCCTGCCTCCAGCGTGTCCAATCCCTTAATAATCTTACGTGTTTCAATAAGATCCCCTCTCAGCCTTCTAACTTCCAGAGTATACAAGCCCAGTCGCTCCAATCTTTCGACATATCACAGTCCCGCCATCTCGGGAATTAACCTTGTGAACCTACACTGCACTCCCTCAATAGCAAGAATGTCCTTCCTCAAATTTGGAGACCAAAACTGCACACAGTACTCCAGGTGTGGTCACACCAGGGCCCTGTACAGCTGCAGAAGGACCTCTTTGCTCTTATACTCAATTCCCCTTGTTATGAAGGCCAGCATGTCATTAGCTTTCTTCACTGCCTTCTGTACTTGCATGCTTGCTTTCAGTGACTGATGTACAAGAACACCTAGATCTCGTTGTACTTCCCCTTTTCCTAACTTGACTCCATTTAGATAATAATCTGCCTTCCTGTTCTTACCACCAAAGTGGATAACCTCACATTTATCCACATTAAACTGCATCTGCCATGCATCTGCCCACTCACCCAGCCTGTCCAAGTTACCCTGCATTCTCATAACATCCTCCTCACATTTCACACTGCCATCAAGCTTTGTGTCATCGGCAAATTTGCTAATGTTACTTTTAATTCCCTCATCTAAATCATTAATATATATTGTAAACAGCTGCGGTACCCCACTGGTCACCGCCTGCCATTCCGAAAGGGATATGTTAATCACTACTCTGTTTCCTGTCAGACAGCCAATTTTCAATCCATGTCAGTACTCTGCCCCCAATACCATGTGTTCTAATTTTGCCCACTAATCTCCTATGTGAGACTTTATCAAAGGCTTTCTGAAAGTCCTGGTACACTACATCCACTGGCTCTCCCTTGTCCATTTTCATAGTTACATCCTCAAAAAATTCCAGAAGATTAGTCAAGCACGATTTCCCCTTCGTAAGTCCATGCTGACTCGGACCGATCCTGTTACTGCTATCCAGACATGTCATAATTTCATCTTTTATAATTGACTCCAGCATCTTTCCCACCACTGACATCAGGCTAACGTTAAAGTGTAACTGTTAAAGTGTTAAGAGTTAAAGTGTAACAGGAAGAGACTGAGGTCCTTTAACGTCTGCCGGACGATGCTAAGGATGTTCTACGAGTCTGTGGTGGCCAGTGCAATCATGTTTGCTGTTGTGTGCTGGGGCAGCAGGCTGAGGGTAGCAGACACCAAGAGAGTCAACAAACTCATTCGTAAGGCCAGTGATGTTGTGGGGATGGAACTGGACTCTCTCACGGTGGTGTCTGAAAAGAGGATGCTGTCTAAGTTGCATGCCATCTTGGTCAATGTCTCCCATCCACTACATAATGTATTGGGTGGGCACAGGAGTACATTCAGCCAGAGACTCATTCCACCGAGATGCAGCACAGAGCGTCATAGGAAGTCATTCCTGCCTGTGGCCATCAAACTTTACAACTCCTCCCTTGGAGGGTCAGACACCCTGAGCCAATAGGCTGGTCCTGGACTTATTTCCTGGCATAATTTACATATTACTATTTAACTATTTATGGTTCTATTACTAATTATTATTTATGGTGCAACTGTAATGAAAACCAATTTCCCCCGGGATCAATAAACTATGACTATGACTAAAATCGAAAAGGTTGATGAATACAGGACTAAAAGTGTTAAATCTGAATGCACACAGTATACGGATTAAGGTAGATGAACTTGTAGCACAGTTAGAGATTGGCAGATATGACATTTTGGGCATCACAGTTGTGGCTGAAAGAAGATTATAGTTGGGAGCTTAACACCCAAGGATACACATTGTATTGAAAGAACAGGCAGGTAGGAAGAGCGGCTGGGGTGGCTCTGTTGGTAAAAAATTAAACCAAATCCTTAGAGGTGACATAGGATCGGAATATTTAGAATCCTTGTAGATAGAGTTATGAAACTGTAAGGGTAAAAAGACCCAGATGGGAGTTACATACAGGGTTCCGAACAGTCGCCAGGATGTGGGATACAAATTAAAATGGGAGATAGAAAAGGCATGTAAAAATGTTACATTAATTATAGGGGGATTTCAATATGCAGATAGATTGGGTTAGTGCTAGAATCCAAGAGGGTGAATTCGTAGAATGCTTATTAGATGTTTTTTTAAAGCAGCTTGTGGTTGAGTCCACTAGGGGATCAGTCATTCTGGATAGGGCGATGAGCAACATTTAAAAAATCCTTTAGGAAGTAGTGATCATAATATGATGGAATGCACCCTGCAGTTTGAGAAAATAGAAAATAAAGTCAGATGTATCAGTATTACAGTAGAGTTAAGGGAATTATAGAGACAATAGACAATAGGTGCAGAAGTAGGCCATTCAGCCCTTTGAGCCTGCACTGCCATTCTGAGATCATGGCTGATCATCTACTATCAATACCCGGTTCCTGCCTTGTCCCCATAACCCTTGATTCCCCTATCCAGAAGATACCTGTCTAGCTCCTTCTTGAAAGCATCCAGAGAATTGGCCTCCACTGCCTTCTGAGGCAGCGCGTTCCACACCTCCACAACTCTCTGGGAGAAGAAGTTCCTCCTCAACTCTGTCCTAAATGACCTACCCCTTATTCTTAAACCATGCCCTCTGGTACTGGACTCTCCCAGCATCTGGAACATATTTCCTGCCTCTATCTTGTCCAATCCTTTAATAATCTTATATGTCTCAATCGGATCCCCCCTCAGTCTCCTTAATTCCAGCGTGTACAAGCCCAGTCTCTCTAACCTCTCTGCGTAAGACAGTCTGGACATCCCAGGAATTAACCTAGTGAACCTTCGCTGCACCTCCTCCACAGCCAGGATGCCCTTCCTTAACCCTGGAGACCAAAACTGCACACAATACTCCAGGTGTGGTCTCACCAGGGCCCTGTACAAATGCAAAAGGATTTCCTTGCTCTTGTACTCAATTCCCTTTGTAATAAAGGCCAACATTCCATTAGCCTTCTTCACTGCCTGCTGCACTTGCTCATTCACCTTCAGAAACTGATGAACAAGTACTCCTAGATCTCTTTGTATTTCACCCTTACCTAACTCCACACTGTTCAGATAATAATCGGCCTTCCTATTCTTGCTCCCAAAGTGAATAACCTCACACTTATTCACATTAAATGCCATCTGCCAAGTTTCTGCCCACTCACCCAGCCTATCCAAGTCATCTTGAATTCTCCTAACATCCTCATCACATGTCACACTGCCACCCAGCTTAGTATCATCAGCAAACTTGCTGATGTTATTCACAATGCCTTCCTCTAAATCATTGACGTAAATCGTAAACAGCTGTGGTCCCAATACCGAGCCCTGTGGCACCCCACTAGTCACCACCTGCCATTCTGAGAAACACCCATTCACTGCTACTTTTTGCTTTCTATCTGCCAACCAGTTTTCTATGCATGTCAATATCCTCCCCCCAATGCCTTGAGCTCTGATTTTACCCACCAATCTCCTATGTGGTACCTTATCAAATGCCTTCTGAAAGTCAAGGTACACCACATCCACTGGATCTCCCGCATCTATCTTCCTGGTTACATCCTCGAAAAACTTCAATAGATTAGTCAAGCATGATTTGCCCTTGGTAAATCCATGCTGGCTCAGCCCAATCCTATCACTGCTATCAAGATATGCCGCTATTTCATCTTTAATAATGGACTCTAGCATCTTCCCCACTACTGATGTTAGGCTAACAGGGCAATAGTTCTCTGTTTTCTCCCTCCCTCCTTTCTTTAAAAAGTGGGATAACATTAGCCATTCGCCAATCCTCAGGAACTGATTCTGAATCTAAGAAACATTGGAAAATGATCACCAATGCATCTGCAATTTCCAGAGCCACCTCCTTTAGTACCTGGGTGAGGAGTTGGCCAAAGTTGATTGAAAGGGGACACCAGCAGGGATGATGGCAGAGCAGCAATGTCTAGAATTTGTGGGGGTAATTCCAGGCAGGAGGAGCTAAAGAAGGCGCCAGATGGTGACTTCTTCCTGTTCATCTGCAAAACAGTTTAAATAGCCAAAGACCTGTCGGAGTCCGTGATCTACAGCCACACTCAAACTGCAGTTCTTCACAGCAGTGTGTTTCCACTCTCGGAACTTGCTGAACAGCCTAGTGTTTTTGATATCTCCAGGAGCGGCCTAGAAGACATGTGTCTTCGGGGTGCGGCCCTGTGGATGACACAAGTCCTCGCCAGTGTCACTGTCCGACGCATCACAGCAGATTGGAACATGGAGACAGCAGTTTACACTGCTGTTGAAGTAATCGGTGCTGTAGGCTGTAACATCGAAACAGTGGGCTGTTGGTCTCCTCTCTCACTGTGGCAGGAATGACACCTCTCCCTCCCTCAATATTGAGAGAGGGCCTGGGGGGTGTCAAAGTGTTGGGTTAACAGTGACTTTTGATGGACTATAAATCATGGTTTTTTGGGGGGAATGTTATTGCTGCATGGTGGGTGGGGGGGCAATGCTTTTGCTGAGGAATGGGGGGAGGAGGGTTGATTCTGCTTGTGCATGGGGGAGGGGGGATTTGGGGGTCATAACATATTCTTATTCATTCTTTTGGGTTTTTCTTCTGTTTCATGGATGTCTGAGAAGAGTAAGAGTTTCGGGTTGTATGCTGAATACATTCTCTGATATTAAATGGAACCATTGGATTCAAAAGGGACAGGAGAGATACGTTCCAAATCTGAAGAAGTATTCTAAAGGCAGGATGATGCAACTGTGGCTGACAAGGGGAGTCAAAGACAGCATAAAAGCAAAGGAGAGGACATATAATATAGCCAAAATGAGTGGGTGATAGAGGATTGGGAAGCTTTTAAAAAAAAAACAGAAGGCCACTAAAAGAAGTAATAAGGAGGAAAAGATGAAATATGAAGGAAAACTAGCCAATAATAACAGAGGATACCAAAAGTTTTTAAAAATA
The DNA here is from genome assembly GCF_030028105.1 of Mobula birostris. NCBI lineage: Eukaryota > Metazoa > Chordata > Chondrichthyes > Myliobatiformes > Myliobatidae > Mobula > Mobula birostris. The sequence goes on along the minus strand of NC_092374.1, from coordinate 6,454,514 downwards.
TATAAGCAGTAAAAGAGAGGTAAGAGTGGATATTGGACCACTGGAAAATAATGCTGGAGAGGTAGTAATGAGGGACAAAGTAATGGCAGAGGAACTTAATAAGTATTTTGTGTCAGTCTTCACTGTGAAAGACACCAGCAGTATGCCAGAAATGCGAGAGTGTCAGGGGGCAGAGGTCAGTGTTGTTGCTGTTACTAGGGGGAAGGTGCTTAGGAAGCTGAAGGTCAATAAATCAAAAGGACCAGATGGACTACACCCCAGAGTGAGACATCTGAAGAGATTACAAGACCATAAGATATTGGAGCAGAATTAGGCCATTTGGCCCATCTAGTCTGCTCTACCATTCAATCATGGCTGATCATTTTTTCCCCTCCTCAACCCCATTTCCCAACCTTCTCCCTGTAACCTTTACTGCCATGTCCCATCAAGAACCGATCAACCCCTGCCCTACATACACCCAATGACCTGGCCTCCACAGCTGCCTGTGGTAACAAATTCCACAAATTCACCACCTTCACGCTAAAGCAATTTCTCTGCATCTCTTTTAAATGGATGCCCCTCTATCCTGAGGCTGTGCCCTCTTGTCCTAGACTCCCCCTACCATGGGAAACTTCCTTTCCACATCTACTCTGTCTAGGCCTTTCAACATTCAAAAGGTTTCAATGAGATCCCCCCTTATCCTTCTGAATTCCAGCGAGTACAGACCCAGAGCCATCAAACGTTCCTCGTATGATAACCCTTTCATTCCTGGGATCATCCTTGTGAACCTCCTCTGGACCCTCTCCAATGCCAGCACATCTTTTCTTAGATGAGGAGCCCAGAACTGTTCACAATACTCAAGTTGAGGCCTCACTAGTGCCTTATAAAGCTTCACCATCACATGCCTGCTCTTGTATTCTAGACCCCTTGAAATAAATTTGCCTTCCTCACCACCAACTCAACCTGCAAGCTAACCTCTAGATTGTTCTGGCAACTACTCATAAGTACTTTTGCATCTCAGATATTTGTATCTTCTCCACGTTTAGAAAATTGTCTCCACATTTATTTCTACTACCAATTTGCGTGACCATGCATTTTCCAACATTGTATTTCATTTGACACTTTCTTGCCCATCTTCCTAATCTGTCTAAGTCTTTCTTCAGCCTACCAGTTTCCTCAATAGTTCCTACCTCTCCACCAATCTTCATATCATCTGCAAACTTGGCAACAAAGAACATAAGAAATAGGAGCAGGAGTCGGCCATCTGGCCCGTCAAGCCTGCTCCACCATTCAATAAGATCATGGCTGATCTGGCCATGGACTTATCTCCACCTACCTGCCTTTTCCCTATAACCCTTAATTCCCCTACTATGCAAAACTCTATCCAACCTTGTCTTAAATATACTTACTGAGGTAGCCTCCACTGCTTCATTGGGCAGAGAATTCAACAGATTCACCACTCTCTGGGAAAAGCAGTTCCTCCTCATCTCCGTCCTAAATCTACTCCCCAGAGTCTTGGGGCTATGTCCCCTAGTTCTAGTCTCATCTACCAGTGGAAACAACTTTCCTGCTTCTATCTTATTTATCCCTTTCATAACTTTATGTGTTTCTACAAGATCTCTTCTCGTTCTTCTGAGAGGAGCTGATATTCCATCGTCTAAATCATTGATATACATCATAAAAAGAAGTGGTCCCAACACCGATGCCTGTGGAACACCGCTAGTCACTGGCAGCCAAGCAGAAAAGGATCCTTTCATTTCCACTTGCTGCTTCCTAGCAATCAGCCAATGCTCTAATCATGTTAGTAACTTTCCTGTAATACCGTGGGCTCTTAACTTGGTAAGCATTTTCATGTGTGCCGCCTTGTTAAAGGCCTTCAGAAAGTCCAAATATACAACATTCACTGCATCCCGTTTATCTATCCTACTTGTAATCTCCTCAAAGAAATCCAACAGGTTCGTCAGACAAGATTTTCCCTGAAGGAAACCATGCTGACTTTGTCCTGTCTTGTCTGTGTCTCCAAATACTCTGTAACTTCATCCTTAGCAATTGACTCCGTCGTCTTCCCAACCACTGAGGTCAGGCTAACTGGTCTATAATTTCTTTCTGCTGCCTTTGTCCTTTCTTAAAGAAATCAGCAATTTTCCAGTCCTCTGGGACCATGCCAGAGTCCAGAGATTTTTGAAAGATCTTGTGGGTTAGGAGGTTAATTGATCACATGGATCTAATTGGATGTTGTTGGCTCATTAGGCAGAAGGGCCGACATAGAAACATAGAAAATAGGTGCAGGAGTAGGCCATTCGGCCCTTCGAGGCTGATCATCCAACTCCTAGAACCCTGCACCAGCCTTCCCTCCATACCCCCGATCCCTTTAGCCACAAGGGCCATATCTAACTCCCTCTTAAATATAGCCAATGAACTGGCCTCAACTGTTTCCTGTGGCAGAAAATTCCACAAATTCACCACTCTCTGTGTGAAGAAGTTTTTCCTAATCTGGGTCCTAAAAGGCTTCCCCTTTATCCTCAAACTGTGACCCCTCGTTCTGGACTTCCCCAACATCGAGAACAATCTTCCTGCATCTAGCCTGTCCAATCCCTTTAGGATTTTATATGTTTCAATCAGATCCCCCCTCAATCTTCTAAATTCCAACGAGTATAAGCCTAGTTCATCCAGTCTTTCATCATATGAAAGTCCTGCCATCCCAGGAATTCCAGGCCTGTACCTGTTTTGGCACACATCAACCACAGCCTACCGGTCAACCTCGACGCTTTGCAATTCGCCTACCAGAGCAACAGGTCAACGGCAGATGCCACCTCTCTGGCCCTACATTCCTCCTTAGAACATCTAGAGAATAAAGACGCATACATAAGGCTCCTTTTCATTGACTACAGCTCTGCCTTTAATACCATCATTCCAAATAAACTGATTCCTAAACTCCGGAACCTGGGCCTCAGCACTCAGATCTGCAGCTGGATCTTCAACTTCCTCACAGACAGGACCCAGGCTGTAAAAATAGGGGAAAAGCTCTCCTCTACAATCACTCTGAGCACAGGTGCCCCACAAGGCTGTGTACTCAGCCCCCTGCTGTACTCACTGTACACCCATGATTGTGTAGCCAAGTTTCCATCAAACTCAATATATAAGTTTGCTGATGACACAAAAATTGTAGGCCATATCTCGGGTAATGATGAGTTTGAGTACAGAGAGGAAATTAAGAACCTGGTGGCATGGTGCGAAGACAATAACCTATCCGTCAACGTCAGCAAGACAAAGGAATTGGTTGTTGACTTCAGAAGGAGTAGCGGACCACACGACACAATTTACATTGGTGGTGCGCAAGTGGAACAGGTCAAAAACTTTATGTTCCCCCACAAATGACCTGACTTGGTCAAACCAAGCAGAGTTCACTGCCAAGAAGGCCCACCAGCGCCTTTACTTCCTGAGAAAGCTAAAGAAATTTGGCCTGTCCCTCACTAATTTTTATAGATGCACCGTAGAAAGCATTCCTCTAGGGTGCATCACAACCTGGTATGGAAGTTGTCCTGTCCAAAACCGAAAGAAGCTGCAGAAGATCGTGAACATGGCCCAGCACATCACACAAACCAATCTTCCGTCCGTGGACTCACTTTACACCGCATGCTGTCAGAGCAGTGCTGCCAGGATAATCAAGGACACGACCCACCCAGCCAACACACTTTTCGTCCCTCTTCCCTCTGGGAGAAGGCTCAGGAGCTTGAAGACTCGTACGGCCAGATTTGGGAACAGCTTCTTTCCAACTGTGAGAAGACTGCTGAACGGATCCTGACCCAGATCTGGGACATACCCTCCAAATACCCGGACCTGCCTCTCGGTTTTTTTGCACTACCTTACTTCCCATTTTTCTATTTTCTATTTATGATTTATAATTTAAATTTTTAAGATTTACTAACTTTAACTATTTTTAATATCTTTAATATTTAATAGTTGTCATCCAGGGAGTGTGAAGCGCAGAATCAAATATCGCTGTGATGATTGTACATTCTAGTACCAATTGTTTGGCGACAATAAGGTATAAAGTATACCTATGCTGTGCCTCTAATTTAAAGTAAAGGAGTCTAATACTAAAGGAATATTCTAAGAGCTGAAGAACCAAGGCCAGGTTCTCAGTCTGTCACAGATTCTGACCTTTCCCTTTAAGGTGGTAAAAGTTGCCCAAAGGAGGCCTGGGGAGGGGCCCTTTAACTCTTCCCCTATGCTGCACTCCTCCCTTTTCCCCGTGGCACTCTGTTCACCTTCAATTTGGTTTGGGTTGTGAGGATGTCAATAAAAACGAAAACATTTTCTCCCGCATTCCAAATGTGTGCAAACCAGGTCAATTGGCCACAAGGGTGTAAGTGTGTGGCTCGGGCTTGTTGGGCCAGGAGGGCCTATACTGCGCTAGCGCTCTAATAATATATACTTCTTTAATTGTAAAAAGCTTCACAAGGATATTACTGGGATAGGAGGACTTGAGTTTTCCGGAGAAGCTCTTTAGGCTGAGGTTGTTTTCTCTGGAGCAAAGGAGGCTGAGGGGTGACATAGAGGTTTATAACATCACAAAAGGCACAAGTATGATCCTTTTTCCAGGATAGGGGAGCCTGAAACTAGAGGGCAGAGGTTTAAGGTGAGAGGTCAGGTTTAGAGTGAGAGGGTAGAGGTTTAAGGTGAGAGGACAGAGGTTTAAGACCATAAGACAAAGGAGCAGAAGTAGGCCATTCGGCCCATCGAGTCTTCTCTGCCATTTTATCATGAGCTGATCCATTTTCTCCTATTTAGTCCCACTCCCCTGCCTTCTCACCATAACCTTTGATGCCCTGGCTACTCAGATACCTATCAATCTCTGCCTTAAATACACCCAATGACTTGGCCTCCACTGCTGCCCATGGCAACAAATTCCACAGATTCACCACCCTCTGACTAAAAAAATTTCTTCGCATTTCTGTTCTGAAGGGGCACCCTTCAATCCTTAAGTCATGCCCTCTCGTACTAGACTCCCCCGTCATGGGAAACAACTTTGCCACATCCACTCTGTCCATGCCTTTTAACATTCGAAATGTTTCTATGAGGTCTCCCCTCTTTCTTCTAAACTCCAAGGAATACAGTCCAAGAGCGGACAAACGTTCCTCATATGTTAACCCTCTCATTCCCAGAATCATTCTAGTGAATCTTCTCTGTACCCTCTCCAACGTCAGCACATCCTTTCTTAAATAAGGACACCAAAACTGCCTACAGTACTCCAAGTGAGGTCTCACCAGCGCCTTATAGAGCCTCAACATCACATCCCTGCTCCTATACTCTATTCCTCTAGAAATGAATGCCAACATTGCATTCGCCTTCTTCACTACTGACTCAACCTGGAGGTTAACTTTAAGGGTATCCTGTATGAGGACTCCCAAGTCCCGTTTGCATCTCAGAACTTTGAATTCTTTCCCCATTTAAATAATAGTCTGCCCGTTTATTTTTTCTGCCAAAGTGCATAACCATACACTTTCCAACATTGTACTTCATTTGCCACTTCTCTGCCCATTCTTCCAATCTATCCAAGTCTCTCTGCAGACTCTCCGTTTCCTCAGCCTTACCGGCCCCTCCACCTATCTTCGTATCGTCAACAAACTTAGCCACAAAGCCATCTATTCCATAATCCAAATCGTTGATGTACAATGTAAAAAGAAGCAGCTCCAACACGGACCCCTGTGGAACACCACTGGTAACCGGCAGCCAACCAGAATAGGATCCCTTTATTCCCACTCTCTGTTTCCTGCCAATCAGCCAACGCTCTATCCACGTATGTAAATTTCCCGTAATTCCATGGGCTCTTATCTTGTTAAGTAGCCTCATGTGTGGCACCTTGTCAAAGGCCTTCTGAAAATCCAAATATACAACATCCACTGCATCTCCCTTGTCTAGCCTACTGGTAATTTCCTCAAAAAATTGTAATAGGTTTGTCAGGCAGGATTTTCCTTTAAGGAATCCATGCTGAGTTCTGCCTATCTTGTCATATGCCTCCAGGTACTCTGTAACCTCATCCTTGACAATCGACTCCAACAACTTCCCAACCACCGATGTCAAGCTAACAGGTCTATAATTTCCTTTTTGCTTCCTTGCCCCCTTCTTAAATAGCGGACTGACATTTGCAATCTTCCAGTCCTCCAGAACCATGCCAGAATCTATCGACTTTTGAAAGATCATCGCTAATGCCTCCGCAATCTCCACAGCTACTTCCTTCAGAAAACGAGGGTGCATTCCATCTGGTCCAGGAGATTTATCTAACCTTAGCCTATTCAGCTTCCTGAGTACTTTCTCTGTCGTAATTGTGACTGCGCACACTTCTCTTCCCTGCCACCCTTGAGTGTTCAGTATACTGCTGTCTTCCTCAGTGAAGACTGATGCAAAATACTTGTTCAGTTCCTCTGCCACCTCCTGATCTCCCATTACAATTTCTCCAGCATCATTTTCTATCGGTCCTATATCTACTCTCACCTGTCTTTTACTCTTTATATACTTGAAAAAGCTTTTAGTATCCTCTTTGATATTATTTGCTAGCTTCCTTTCATAGTTAATCTTTTCACTCTTAATGACCTTCTTGGTTTCCTTTTGTAAGGTTTTAAAAACTTCCCAATCCTCTCTTCCCACTAATTTTCGCTTCCTTGTATGCCCTCTCTTTTGCTTTAACTTTGGCTTTGACTTCTCTTGTCAACCACGGTTGCATCCTTTTTCCACTCGAAAATTTCTTCTTTTTTGGAATATACCTGTCTTGGACATTCCTCATTTCTCGCATAAACTCCAGCCACTGCTGCTCTGCTGTCTTTCCTGCCAGTGTCTCTTTCCAGTCAACTTTGGCCAGTTCCTCTCTCATGCCACTGTAATTTCCTTTACTCCACTGAAATACCAACACATCAGATTTCGGCTTCTCTTTTTCTAATCTCACAGTGAACTCAATCATGTTATGATCACTGCCTCCTAAGGGTTCCTTCACCTCAATCTCTCCAATCACCTCCGGTTCATTACACAATACCCAATCCAGTACAGCCGATCCCCTAGTGGGCTCAACAACAAGCTGTTCTAAAAAGCCATCTCGCAGACATTCTACAAATTCTCTCTCTTGAGATCCAGTGCTGACCTGATTTTCCCAATCTACTCGCATGTTAAAATCCCCCACAATTATCATAACATTGCCCTTCTGACAAGCCTTTTCTATTTCCAGTTGTAATTTGTAGTCCACATCCCTGCAGCTGTTTGGAGGCCTAAAAATAACTGCCATCAGGGTCCTTTTACCCCTGCTATTCCTTAGCTCAACCCATAAAGATTCTGCACCTTCCGATCCTATATCACCTCTTTCTAATGATTTAATATCATTTCTTACCAATAAAGCCACGTCTCCCCCTCTGCCTACCTTCCTATCCTTCCGATACACCGTGTATCCTTGGACGTTCAGCTCCCAGAGACATGCATCCTTTAGCCAGGTCTCAGTGATGGCCACAATATCATACCTGCCAATCTGTAGCTGTACGACAAGATCATCCACCTTATTCCTTATGCTGCGTGCATTTAAGTACAACACCTTAAGACCAGTATTTGGTACTTTTCGCTTTGATTTCACTGCAACTTTATTGCACTGCAACTCATCCCAATGGCTATAAATTTGCCCCATCACCTGCCTGTCTTTCCTGACATCTTTACTGCTCACTATCTTAGATTTATTTCTGTTTTCCCCTTCCTCCGCTCTATCATTCCGGTTCCTATCCCCCTGCCAAATTAGTTTAAACCCTCCCTAACAGCTCTATTAAACTTTCCCACCAGGATATTGGTCCCCTTCGAGGTCAGGTGTAACCCGTCCTTTTTGAACAGGTCATACTTCCCCCAGAAGAGATCCTAATGATCCAAGAATCTGAAGCCCTGCCCCCTGCACCAGTCTGTCAGCCACGTATTCATCTGCCTGATCCTACTATTCTTGCCCTCGCTACCACTTGGCACAGGTAGCAATCCTGAGATTAGTACCCTGGAGGTCCTGCTTCTCAGCTTCCTTCCTAACTCCCAGAAATCTCTCTTCAGGACCTCCTCCCTTTTCCTATCTATGTCATTGGTACCAACATGTACCAAGACAACTGGCTGCTCACCCTCCCCCTTCAGAATATTCTGGATCCGAGACATCCCATACCCTGGCACCTGGGAGGCAACACACTATGCGGATATCTCTGTCAGGCTCACAGAATCTCCTGTCTGTTCCCCTGACTATGGAATCCCCTGTGACTACTGCAGTCCTCTTCTCCCTCCTTCCCTCCTGCACAACAGCGCCAGGCTCAGTACCAGAGACCCAGTCACCGTGGGCGACCCCTGTCAGGTCATCCCCCTCAACAGCATCCAGAACAAGATCTTTGTTGCTGAGGGGGACAGCCACAGGGTGCTCTCCACTATCCAGGCATTTTCCTTCCCTCTCCTGACAGTCACCCAGTTTTCCGACCCCTGCAGCCTAGGGATGACTACCTCCCTGTAGCTCCTGTCTATCACCTCTTCACTTTCCCTGATAAGCAGTAGGTCATCAAGCTGCAGCTCCAGATCCCTAACACGGTCTCTGAGGAGCTGCATCTCGGTGCACCTGGCGCAGATGTGACCATCAGGGAGGCTGGAGGTCTCCCAGGATTCCCACATCTGACACCCTGAACAAAGCACTAACCCTACAGGCATGCTATCTAATTCTACAGGAATGAAACAGGAAAAATAAGTGTACTCACCTACTTACCTCGCCAAACAGACGAACTTTTTAAATCGTTAGCTCGTACTGTTAGCTGTGAGAGCTCTGCTGTTCCTGTCTGTCTGGGCCAATTCGCGAAAGGGGTGGGGGGAAGAAAAAAAAAAGAGTTGGCATTTCGCTCTTGCCTCTTCCTGTTTACTGCCGAAGCCCGTTGAAGCCAAAGCCCTACACTCTGCTACCACTCACTCCGCTGCCCGCTCCGACAGCTGCCCGCTGTATAGGGTGGTCTCCTTTTTAAACTCTCCGCGCAGTCCTGCTGACGTCACGCGCCTGCGCAGTTTCGCCCTTCTTGCACTCGAAGAAGTTTTTAAAAAAAAGGTTTTTAAGGTGAGAGGTCAGGTTTAGAGTGAGAGAGTAGAGGTTTAAGGTGAGAGGTCAGAGGTTTAAGGTGAGAGGTCAGGTTTAGAGTGAGAGGGTAGAGGTTTAAGGTGAGAGGTCAGAGGTTTAAGGTGAGAGGTCAGGTTTAGAGTGAGAGGTCAGAGGTTTAAGGTGAGAGGTCAGAGGTTTAAGGTGAGAGGTCAGGTTTAGAGTGAGAGGGTAGAGGTTTAAGGTGAGAGGACGGAGGTTTAAAGGGGACCTGAGCGGTAACTTTTTCACCCAGAGGGTGGTCAGTATATGGAATGAGCTGCCAGAGTTTGAGGCAGATGCAATAACATAGAAACATAGAAAATAGGTGCAGGAGTAGGCCATTCGGCCCTTCGAGCCTGCACCGCCATTTATTATGATCATGGCTGATCACCCAACTCAGAACCCCGCCCCAGCCTTCCTTCCATACCCCCTGATCCCCGTAGCCACAAGGGCCATATCTAACTCCCTCTTAAATATAGCCAATGAACTGGCCTCAACTGTTTCCTGTGGCAGAGAATTCCACAGATTCACCACTCTCTGTGTGAAGAAGTTTTTCCTAATCTCAGTCCTAAAAGGCTTCCCCTTTATCCTCAAACTGTGACCCCTCGTTCTGGACCTTCCCAACATCAAGAACAATCTTCCTGCATCTAGCCTGTCCAATCCCTTTAGGATTTTATATGTTTCAATCAGATCCCCCCTCAATCTTCTAAATTCCAACAAGTACAAGCCCAGTTCATCCAGTCTTTCTTCATATGAAAGTCCTGCCATCCCAGGAATCAATCTGGTGAACCTTCTCTGTACTCCCTCTATGGCAAGGATGTCTTCCCTCAGATTAGGGGACCAAAACTGCACACAATACTCCAGGTGTGGTCTCACCAAGGCCTTGTACAACTGCAGTAGTACCTCCCTGCTCCTGTACTCAAATCCTCTCGCTATAAATGCCAGCATACCATTCGCCTTTTTCACCGCCTGCTGTACCTGCATGCCCACTTTCAATGACTGGTGTATAATGACACCCAGGTCTCGTTGCATCTCCCCTTTTCCTAATCGGCCACCATTCAGATAATAATCTGTTTTCCTATTTTTGCTACCAAAGTGGATAACTTCACATTTATCCACATTAAATTGCATCTGCCATGAATTTGCCCACTCACCCAACCTATCCAAGTCACTCTGCATCCTCTTAGCATCCTCCTCACAGCTAACACTACCACCCAGCTTCATGTCATCCGCAAACTTGGAGATGCTGCATTTAATTCCCTCATCCAAGTCATTAATATATATTGTAAACAACTGGGGTCCCAGCACTGAGACCGCCTGCCATTCTGAAAAGGTCCCGTTTATTCCTACTCTTTGCTTCCTGTCTGCTAACCAATTCTCCATCCACATCAATACCTTACCCCCAATACCATGTGCTTTAAGTTTGCACACTAATCTCCTGTGTGGGACCTTGTCAAAAGCCTTCTGAAAATCCAAATATACCACATCCACTGGTTCTCCCCTATATACTCTACTAGTTACATCCTCAAAAAATTCAATAAGATTCGTCAGACATGATTTTCCTTTCACAAATCCATGTTGACTTTGTCTGATGATTTCACCGCTTTCCAAATGTGCTGTTATCACATCTTTGATAACTGACTCCAGCAGTTTCCCCACCACCGACGTTAGGCTAACCGGTCTATAATTCCCCGGTTTCTCTCTCCCTCCTTTTTTAAAAAGTGGGGTTACATTAGCCACCCTCCAATCATCAGGAACTAGTCCAGAATCTAACGAGTTTTGAAAAATTATCATTAATGCATCCACTATTTCTTGGGCTACTTCCTTAAGCACTCTGGGATGCAGACCATCTGGCCCTGGGGATTTATCTGCCTTCAATCCCTTCAATTTACCTAACACCACTTCCCTACTAACATGTATTTCGCTCAGTTCCTCCATCTCACTGGACCCTCTGTCCCCTACTATTTCTGGAAGATTATTTATGTCCTCCTTAGTGAAGACAGAACCAAAGTAATTATTCAATTGGTCTGCCATGTCCTTGCTCCCCATAATCAATTCACCTGTTTCTGTCTGTAGGGGACCTACATTTGTCTTTACCAGTCTTTTCCTTTTTACATACCTATAAAAGCTTTTACAGTCAGTTTTTATGTTCCCTGCCAGTTTTCTCTCATAATCTTTTTTCCCCTTCCTAATTAAGCCCTTTGTCCTCCTCTGCTGAACTCTGAATTTCTCCCAGTCCTCAGGTGATCCACTTTCTCTGGCTAATTTGTATGCTGACTCTTTGGAATTGATACTATCCCTAATTTCTCTTGTCAGCCACAGGTGCACTACCTTCCTTGATTTATTCTTTTGCCAAACTGGGATGAACAATTGTTGTAGTTCATCCATGCAATCTTTAAATGCTTGCCATTGCATATCCACCGTCAATCCTTTAAGTGTCATTTGCCAGTCTATCTTAGCTAATTCACGGCTCATACCTTCAAAGTTACCCCTCTTTAAGTTCAGACCCTTTGTTTCTGAATTAACTATGTTACTCTCCATCTTAATGAAGAATTCTACCATATTATGGTCACTCTTACCCAAAGGGCCTCTCACGACAAGATTGCTAATTAACCCTTCCTCATTGCTCAAAACCCAGTCCAGAATAGCCTGCTCTCTAGTTGGTTCCTCGACATGTTGGTTCAAAAAACCATCCCGCATACATTCCAAGAAATCCTCTTCCTCAGCACCTTTACCAATTTGGTTCACCCAATCTACATGTAGATTGAAGTCACCCATTATAACTGCTGTTCCTTTATTGCACACATTTCTAATTTCCTGCTTAATACCATCTCCGACCTCACTACTACTGTTAGGTGGCCTGTACACAACTCCCACCAGCGTCTTCTGCCCCTTAGTGTTACGCAGCTCTACCCATATCGATTCCACATCTTCCCGGCTTACGTCCTTCCTTTCTATTGCGTTAATCTCATCTTTAACCAGCAACGCCACCCCACCTCCTTTTCTTTCATGTCTATCCCTCCTGAATACTGAATATCCCTGAACGTCGAGCTCCCATCCTGGTCACCCTGGAGCCATGTCTCTGTGATCCCAACTATAACAACTTTTTTTAAAAAAATAGGAAGGGTATTTACTGATACGGGCCAAATGTAGGCCAATGGGACTAACTGTAATAGTAATGCGATCACTGGAATTGAGTACTATGTCCTTCGAAGGGGTTGTCTAATGATGGGACCTCAGCTGGCTGTACAGGCCGATGTTTTGGTGGATTTCCTTAATGGAGAACACCTGTGCGTGACTTTGTTTGACGTGGGGAGGCTGATGAATGGGCAGGCACAGACATCCCACCTCTCCCGGAAGTTCCGGGAGTCTCCCGCATATTAATACTGGCTCCCTGATGCCCGCAAATTATATACAATAGAGAGCAAGCGAGAGAAAGCAAGAGAGAGCGCAAGAGCGACCACAAGAGAGAGCGCGTGCACGCCAGGGAGCGAGAGAGAGCGAGCAGGAGCGTGCCATGACAGAGTGTTCCAAAAAATATATAAAACGTACGTCACTGCAGACTACACTAGGTGTACCCCTGCCTAATAGGGGTCAAAAATAATGACAGTGTTGCTCGCTGCACTGTTTGCAACAGTGACTTTTTTATTGCCCGTGGTGGGTTAAGACTGTAAAAGACATGTTGAGGTGAGTTTAACAGGTGTCATTCGTTCATTAGCATAGCTAACGTTATTTAAACTAGCTGGCTGGCTGCTAAGGGGCTACTCTATTGCAGACATCCCACCTGTCCCGGAAGTCTCCCGCAAATTGATGGTGCTACCTCCCTGAAATGAGTTTTTGCAGGGTGGGTTGTCTGCGGACACCACACGGTCCTTGACAGATCGGGGTCAGGGTCCAGTGGCATGGGGAGATGACCAGGACCCCTTCACTTTGCAGCCTTCCTCCATCTTCACTGCCACTGGGATGTGTCATTGTCCTCCGCCATCATATCCTTTGGTATGATAACACCATGGAATGAAAAGATACCGGTCGTCTCCACCTCCGTGGACGAGTTCATGGATCTCTGCTTTCCTCCTTCTGGAGTCAATACTCAGCTTTCCGTTCCTGTTGCATCTCTACCTGGTTGATGGAGAGAATGGGCCAGAATGGACAATAACGTATGGTCAAGTGGGATTGGGAGGCTGTGTTATCTGGATATTAGTGTGATTGTTCTGACTCTGTGTGTGTGTGTGTGTCTGACTGTCTATGTGGGTGTGTCTGTCTGTCTCTGTGTGTGTGTTTGTGTCTGACTGCCCGCATGGGTGTGTCTGTGTGGGTATGAGTGAGTGTGTGTGTGTCTGTGTCTGTGTGTGAGTGTGAGTGTGTGTGTGTGTGAATTTACATGCACATGTGTGTTTCTATCCGTCAGTGTGCTTTTGAGTGCACGCGTACACTTGCCTCACCAGATACTGGCTCTTTGCTGACACCCTGTGGAGAAGCAGATGTCCCAGGACAGTTCATATGCAGTCATGAACCTCTGGGTCAGTGTACACAGTTGGCCAATGTCCTGCTCTGTAACAGCGGCTACTGGCTCTGTGCCAACATGCCCAAGTAGTCAGACTGGCGTAAAGAGCAGCCCGACTCTGAGAACTCCTACACTGGATACAAGGCTTGCCTACGCTCCCTCCCTACCCCCAGACTTCACACCAGAGGGCAGTATCTCTGTTGAAGCTTTATAAGGCATTGGTTAGGCCTCATTTGAAATATAGTGAGCCGGTTTGGCCCCTTATTTAAGAGAAGATGTGCTGGCATTGGAGAGGGTCCAGAGGAGGTTCACGAGAATAATCCCAGGAAAGAAAGGGTTAACGTATGGGGAGTGTTTGATGGCTCTGGGCCTATACTCGGTGGAGTTTAGAAGAATGGTGGGGGGGGAGGGGAATCTCATTAAAACCTATCAAATATTGAAAGAGGGGATTTGGAGAGGATGTTTCCTAGCGTGGGGGAATGTAGGTCCAGAGGGCACAGCCTCAGAATAGAGGGACGCCCCTTTAGAACAGAGATGAGGAAGAAATTCTTTAACCAGAGAGTGGTGAATCAGTGGATCATTGCCACAGACAGTATTGAGGCCAAGTCATTGAGTATACTTAAAGTGGAAGTTGATAGATTCTTGATTAGTCAGGGTGTCGAAGGTCACGGTGAGAAGGCAGGAGAAGGGAGTTGAGGTGGAAAATACATCGGACATGATTGAATAGCAGAGCGGACCCGATGGGCTGAATGGCCTAATTCTGCTCCTACGTCTTATGGTCTCGTGATCTTATTGGAATGGCAGAGCCAAATACAATTTGAGAATGGTTTGCTCGAAGAGGGCCGTGGTTACAGCGTGTAAAACTTCAGGAAGCTGTAGAGAGGGTGCAGAGCTAATTTACCAGAGTGCTGCCTGTGTTAAAGAGCATGCCTTTTGAGGAATGGCTGAGCGGTCTACAGCTTTGCTCTTTGGAGCGAAGGAGAATGAGAGGTGAGCTGATAGAGGTGTATGAGATGATAAGAGGCGTAGACTGAGTGGACAGAGACATTTTTCCCGGGCAGAAAGCTAGTACCAGGGGGGTATAATTTTAAGGTAATTGGAGGAACGTATTGGGGGACGGATTGTCAGAGGATGGTGCTTTCCACAGAGAGCGGTGGGTGTGTGGAAAGTCCTGCCGGGGGTGGTGGTAGAGGCTCTTAAGAGACTGTTGGGTTGGCACATGGATGATAGAAAAATGGAGGGAAGGTTTAGATTGATCTTAGAGTAGGTCAGAGGGTCAGCACAACATTGAGGGCAGAAGGGCCTGTCCGGCAGCGAGCACTGTGACCGCCTGGTACCAAGACTCCGCTGCACGGAATGGCAAGAGTGCACAGAGGGACGCAGGCTCGACCGCGCCAAGATGGCCACAAACTTCCCTGCCGTCAAGAACACCTTCAAAAGGAGTCCGTCAGGAAGCAGACATCCATCACTAAGGATACTCACCATCCAGAACATCCACCCCCTCCTCATTATTCTCATCGGGGGGGGCGGGTACAGGAGTCTGAAGACACACACTCAGTGATTCAGGAACAGCTTCTTCCCCTCCACCATCAGATTTCTGAACGAACAATGAACCCATGAACACTGCCTCAGTATTTGCTCTTATTTTGCATTACTTATCTATATTTTATGTGTATTTCTTATAGTAACAGGGGAGTTTAAAAATATTAGACCATAAGACATAGGAGCAGAATTAGGCCATCTGGCCCATCATGTCTGCTCCATCACTCAATCATGGCTGATCCTTCTTTTCCCCTCCTCAACCCCATTCCCGGCCTTCTCCCTGAAATCTTTACCGCCCATGTCCAATCAAGAACCTATCAATCTCTGCCTTTAAAACACCCCACAACCTGGCCTCCACAGCTGCACATGGTAATAAATTTAACAAATTCACTTACCTCTGGCTGGAGAAATTTCTCCATATCTCTATTTTAAATAGACACCCCTCTATCCTGAGGCTGTGCCCTCTTGTCCTAGACTCCCCCATCATGGGAAACATCCCTTCCACGTCTACTCTGTCTAGGCCTTTCAACATTCGAGAAGTTTCAATGAAAACCCCCCTCATCCTTCTAAATTCCAGCAATTACAGACCCAGAGCCATCAAACGTTCCTCGTATGATAACCCTTTCATCCTTGGAATCATCCTTGTGAACCTCCTCTGAACCCTCTCCAATGCCAGCACATCTTTTCTGAGATGAGGGGCCCAAAACTGTTCACAATACTCAAGGTGAGGCCTCACCAGTGCCTGATAAAGTCTCAGTATCACATTCCTGCTCTTGTATTCCAGACCCCTTGAAACGAATCCTAACATTGCATTTGCCTTCCTCACCAACTCTACCTGCAAGTTAATCTTCAGGGTGTTCGGCACAGTTCTGCATATTTTGCACATACTGCTGCCACAAAGCAAGTTTGCATTATACACTGAGTGGCCACTTTATTAGGTCAAGGAGGTATCTGATAAAGCAGTCACTGAGTGTATAACAATTTATTTATGTTTTGCACTGTCATCGTCGTGGCTATCCCTCGAGGTCGAGGAAGATAGTCTTTAGTGCTCCCGTCGCCCTCCCCCCATCGCCGAAAGATTTGAAGAAGTGACCCACAGAGTGAAGATGCCTGTGCGTGTGTTTGTTTAACGTGTACTTGATGTTGCACTCCAAGAAGCACCCGATACTTCACAAATCAACCAACTGATTCCAATGGCATGGAAACCACGACGATCGGAGCTGATGGCCCTGTGTGGCCTCGAAACAACAATTTCATGACATAGGTCAGTGATAATAGTCATAGTCATAGTCATAGTCATACGTTATTGATCCCGGGGGAAATTGGTTTTCGTTACAGTTGCACCATAAATAATAAATAGTAATAGAACCATAAATAGTTAAATAGTGATATGTAAATTATGCCAGTAAATTATGAAATAAGTCCAGGACCAGCCTATTGGCTCAGGGTGTCTGACCCTCCAAGGGAGGAGTTGTAAAGTTTGATGGCCACAGGCAGGAATGACTTCCTATGACACTCTGTGCTGCATCTCGGTGGAATGAGTCTCTGGCTGAATGTACTCCTGTGCCCACCCAGTACATTATGTAGTGGATGGGAGACATTGACCAAGATGGCATGCAACTTGGACAGCATCCTCTTTTCAGACACCACCGTCAGAGAGTCCAGTTCCATCCCCACAACATCACTGGCCTTACGAATGAGTTTGTTGATTCTGTTGGTGTCTGCTACCCTCGTTGGGTGACCCTGATTTGGATCCTGAGTCCCGGTCTGTACTCTCCCATGTTCTACGTTCAAGGAAATCAATCATAAAACCTTTTAAAACTCAGTTTCCCTTGAGCTCAGTTCCCTCTCCAGGTTAACCGCAGCCTATGGCTGCAAACCGTTTGAGGGAAGGAGCTGACAGATTGAGCGTATGGGAAGTCCACATTCCACCCTGAAAGCCAGCTGCCTTGAAATCATTGAAATTTGAGTCACTGCTCACCTCCCAGAGAATAAAACATCGTGCAATTGTTGGTAATTTTTCTTGATCTTCTTTCACATTCAGTAACAGATAAATCTTCCCAACAATGCATTGGGTAACAAGACGTGGGCCTCCTCCCAAAATTGCTGCATTGAAGTCTTTCTGTGTTCCGGTGGATGGGAAAATTGTGCAAGTTTTAGCCCAGGGAGCTGGCAGACACATGGCAGTGTTGTAATGCGGCAAGCAGGCTGCCAATGTCCTGGCAGCATTGGCAAGGTGGGTGAGGCCTCTGCCTCACTGCACCTGAAACCTCTCTGCATCTGACCGTCCATGAACACTACCCCGTTATTCTTTTCTGCCACTCTTTACTTATTTTGTAATTTATAGTAATTTTAGGCCATCAGACACAGGAGTGGAATGAGACCATTCAGCCCATCAAGTCTGCTCCACCATTCCACCTTGGCTGATTTATTAGCCCTCTCATTCCCATTCTCCTGCCTTCCCCCTATAACCTTTGACGCCCTGACTAATCATGAACCTATCAACCTCCACTTCAAATATACCCAATGACTTGGCCTCCACAGCCATCCGTGACAATGAATTCCACAGATTCACCACTGTCTGGTGAATGAAATTCCTCCTCATCTCTGTTCTAAAGGGATGTCCCTCTATTCTGAGGCTGGGACCTCTGGTCCTAGACTCTCCTATTACAAGAAACGTCCTCTTCATGTCCACTCAGCCTAGACCTTTCAATGCTTGATAGCTTTCACTGAGATCCCCCGCTCATTCATTTAAACTCCAGTGAGTACAGGCCCACAGCCATCAAACAGTCTCCATACATTAACCCTTTCATTCTTGGGATCATTTTAGTGAACCTCCGCTGGACCCTCTCCGATGTCAGCACATCCTTTCTTAGATAAGGGTCCCAAAACTGCTCAAAATGCTCCGTGTGGTCTGACAGTGCTGTACAGTAACATAATTGGTGGAAACGTACAGAATTTACAACCACCAACAATGAGTTGGGGTTCACTTTAAGAGGCTGGTTTGACATGATGACATATGACGTGAAGTTCTGTTACTGTGCTTTTTGTGTTCAATGTTTGGAGTACAATTTGTGAGTTGTTATGATTTTTCTTAAACATGAAACACCTCACGTCATTTTATTTGCGAAAACCTACACTGGTGATCCCGATGCTCTAGGCCGATCCCAGAGCTACTGAACATGTCGGCCAACGCAGTGGCCTTGAAACCGCCGGAGTTTTGGGAGCAAAATGCCGTCACTCGGTCTAAGACCATAAGACCATAAGACAAAGGAGCAGAAGTAGGCCATTCGGCCCATCGAGTCTGCTCCGCCATTTTATCATGAGCTGATCCATTTTATCCTATTTAGTCCCACTGCCCCGCCTTCTCACCATAACCGTTGATGCCCTGGCTACTCAGATACCTATCAATCTCTGCCTTAAATACACCCAATGACTTGGCCTCCACTGCTGCCCATGGCAACAAATTCCATAGATTCACCACCCTCTGACTAAAAAAATTTTTTCGCATTTCTGTTCTGAAAGGGCGTCCTTCAATCCTGAAGTCATGCCCTCTCGTACTAGACTCCCCAATCATGGGAAACAACTTTGCCACATCCACTCTGTCCATGCCTTTTAACATTCAGAATGTTTCTATGAGGTCTCCCCCCATTCTTCTAAACTCCAAGGAATACAGTCCAAGAGCGGACAAACGTTCCTCATATGTTAACCCTCTCATTCCCGGAATCATTCTAGTGAATCTTCTCTGTACCCTCTCCTTACAAGGAGAGGCCCAATTTATTCTGTGAGAAATCTCTGCCCACAACAGCACACTTTACATTGTTATAGCATCACTCAGCAACTTCATGGCTGCAAGAATGGTGAGACTGCTTGAACACGATAAATACTGATCACTGAAAACTCACCTTTTACACTATTAGAGTCTGAACACACTTGCCCGGCTTCGGCGATGCTAAGCTGTCAGAGCAGATGCACCACACGCTGTCTCTCCTGGGAAATCACCATCCTGGTTTTATTTTTAAAGAACTCTTCATGCAGCAAATGCCTGATCGAGTTCACATAGCCCTCACTAATTCACCCGTGAAGGACTACAGGGAGCTTGCTGAGTCTACACTCAGCCAGACAGCGGTGTCTCATTCCTCCTCTTCTCCCTGCCTTAATAAGCCCAGTCAGTGAGGCTTAAGCACGCAGAACAGACTACTAGCTAAAGCTGTGGAACAGACAATGCCGGGTCTGTGTTTTTACCACACTCACTTCGGTACAAAGACTAGGAAATGCCAACCGCCTCATAGCTGTGACAGTGCCAACGTATTGGGCCATCAGATGTCTGTGAACACGGTGGGTTCCAGCTGCCAGGGTTGTCTACTGTCCGTTACGGACACCCTATCAGGGCGACGCTTCCTGTGTGATACGGGTGCTCAAGTGAATGTGCTGCCAGAATCGCCTATTGATGAGAAGGCAAAGAGTGACAAAACCTCGCTGGAGACCGCCAATGCCAGCGGGATCCAGGTTTACGGGACACGGTGGCCAACGCTCTGCTTCCGTGGGCGACGTTACACACGGGACTTTGTCCTGACTAAAGTGCCTGGACCTCTGCTTGGTGCAGATTTCCTGTGTGGTCCAGGAGTGTTAGTCGATCTTAGGAACTGCCGGCTTGTGGATGTCAAGGACTTTGGGTTGTTACCCTGATCCCCCAGTAAATTCCCCTCAACGACTCTGTCCAGTGCATACACTGCCAGATGTGAGTTTACTCGACCGCTGGGTGAACTCCCAAACCTCACCAAGCTCACATTCTCCACCACCGTCACAAAACATGGCATCGAGAACCACATTGCCACAACTGGCCCGCCACGCCAGTCCATGCCTGCGTGTGTAGACTGGACCCAGAAAAGCTGGCAACCGCGAAGGCTGATTTTGCGAGCGGGGAAAGCCTTGCATTGTACGCCGGTCAAGTAGGCCCTGGCCTTCGCCCCTCTATATAGTCCCTAAGTCCGATGGTGGTTGCCACCCCTGTGGTGATTACCAAGTCCTTAACAAGGCCACCACCCCTGAATGTTACCCATCCCACACATCTAGGACTTTTGGGCACGCTTAGCCAGAAAGTTAGTTTTTTTCCCAAAGTTGATCTAGTTAGGGGCTACCATCAGGTGCCTGTCTGCTCGGAGGATGCTCCCAAAACAGCTGTGATAAAACCATTTAGATTCTTTGAGTTTCTGCACATGCTGTTTGGGCTGAAAAATGCAGCACAGACTTCCCAACGGCTGATGGACTTAGATTTCCTTTTGTTTACCCAGATGACATACTTGCCGCAAGTGCATCCAAATCCAAACACGTATCTCACCTCTGCACACACTTCAAAGGCTTAAGCCGAAGCAGGTTAATTATTAAAAACGAAATCAAAATCAGATCAAGTTTAATTGTCATTCAAGCCACACAGGGATACAGCCAAATGAGACAGCATTCTTCTGGGGTCAAGGAGCAAAAACATACGCACGTATTCAAGATAACGAGAAAGGAAGGAAAAAGAACGTAATCACGTGAGAAAGCACATTTTTAATCCAAGACCCTGAACGACAAATCCCACAGGTTGATGGTTCTCGGCAGTCCAGCCTGTAATTCCACCGATCCAACACTAGAGGGCAGCACCAATGGGAGACACCACCCCCCCCCCCCCCCGCAACCCAAGCATGGTCGCCACATTGCAACGCAAGTCCGAGAATTGAGGCCTGGTCCCCTCGTTACAACCGAGGCAACACTGCTGCCTCATTACCTGTCTTACCACCAAAGCTGGAGGCGGAGTTAAGATGGCGCTAAACGGCGACTCCTTTGCGTGCATCTTCGGAAACAACTCTATTTCCATCTTTAATATCTCTATTTTTCCCTTTCAGGGTTCTTTTGAAGACCCTGACCTGGAGTTACATGCAGACTTCGGTTCTTTGCGGGAATGGGACCCCGTTCTCGGGGTTTCAGGACCAGCCGTTGTTGTTCGGTCTGAGAGGCGGCCTAGTGTTTGGAAGTCTAAGATCTCGTGGCTCTGGAGACGGGCAGATCGAAGGTCGGTGTCACGGCAGGAGACTCGGGTGCCGTAGGGGAGGCCAGAGGATCTTTCACTGTGGGCCCGACGACCCGGGATCTTTGCGATCTTCAGGCACAGAGCTTGTAAAAAGCGACAAAATGGATTTTTTAACATCGTAAACCAGTGGGTTGGTGTTACGTCTCCCGCTCGCTGTGAAAATGGGGGACACCTTTAGAGTTCTTTCCGAAGATGCACGCAAAGGAGTCGCCGTTTAGCGCCATCTTAACTCCGCCTCCAGCTTTGGTGGTAAGACAGTGTTGCCTCGGTTGTAACTGCCTCTACCACCACCCTTGCAGTGGGTTCCACACACCCACCACTCCCTGTGTAAAATAAATCCTACCTCTAACATTCCCCCCTATACTTCCCTCCAATCACCTTAAAATTATGGTCTAACCAGGGTTTTTTAGAGCTGCAACATTGTCCTGCAGATCTTGAACTCAATCCACCAACTAATGAAGGCCAGCACACCTTACACCTTCTTAACAACCCTATCAACTCGCGCAACAGCCTTGAGGTCTCTATGGCTGTGGACCCCAAGCTCCCTCTCTTCCTTCACTCTACCAAGAATCCTGCCGTTAAAGTAGCACACACAATGCTGAGGAACTCAGCAAGTCAGGCAGCATCTATGGAGAAGAATAAACAGTCAACATATCAGATTGAAACCATCCGTCAGGAGAAGCCCAACACATTAACACAAAGTGTTACACTATAATACATAGGAAAATTAGTCTATTCGGTCCATCAAGACCGGTCTGCTATTCCACCAAGGAGACTTATTATCCCTCTCGACCCTACTCTCCTGCCTTCTCCCTGTAACCTTTGATGCCCTGCTTAAACAAGCACCATCAACCTCCGCCTTAAATGTACCCATTGACTTGGCCTTACAGCCATCTTTGATAATGAGTTCCAAAGGTTCACCACCCTCTAGCTAAAGAAATTTCTCCTCATCTTTGTTCTAAATGGATGTCCCTCTATTCTGAGGCTGTGCCCTCTGATCCTAGACTCCCCACCATAGGAAACATCCTCCTTTCATCCACTCTATCCAGACCTTTCAATCTTTAATAGGTCCCCCCTCATTCTTCTAAACTCCAGCAAATACAGGCCTAGAACCATCAAACACTTTTCATGTTAACCCTTTCATTCCTGGAATCATTCTTGTGAACCTCCACTGGACCTTCTCCAATGCCAGCACATCTTTTCTTAGATAAGGGGCCCAAAACTGCTCACTATACTCCAAATGAGGCCTCACCAGTGCTTTATAAAGTCTGAACATGATATCCTTGCTTTTATATTCTAGTCCTCTTGAAATAAATGCTAACATCACATTTGCCTTCCTCACCACTGACTCAACCTGCAAATTAACCTTTAGGGAATCCAGCACGGGGACTCCCAGATCCCTTTGCACATCTGATTTTTGAATTTTCTCCCCACTTAGAAAATAGTCCATGCCTTTATTCCTTCTAGCAAAGTGCACGACCGTACATTTTCCTACATTATATTCCACCTGCCCCTTCTTTGTCCATACTCCATGTCATTGCGTGACTGAAGTCACCAGAGAAAAGTACTGGTAGATATGAAGGAGCCTCTTTATTCGACAAAACAAGATACAGCAGGTATCATATTGAGAGCCGTTGGGTGGAAAGGGTCTGCCTGGCCTAACACTACGCGACATTTTATCTTCAAAGAAAAATTCAAGACAATTCAAACAAATCCATACTTACAATGCTTCCTTTGAATTTCACCCCTTTCCCACCTCCTTCCCTTGCATCCGTACTACAGACACCCAAATACACTCAAATAACAAATTTAAATCAGCATTGTCTATCCATTGTTCGGAGTTGCATTTTAGATTTAATCTTCAATGCACATTCAGATCTGAAGGTTGCTCACTGAAGTCAATATTCACTTTATGTCCTAACCCCAAAAGAGCCCTAATACTACTAAACTGTCTAAGTCCTTCTGTAACTCCCTGATTCCTCACCACTACCTGCCCCTCCACCTATCTTCGTATCATCTGTAAATGTGGCCAGAAAGCCATCAATTCTTTCACCAAGTCATTGACAAGCAGCGTGAAAAGAAGCAGTCCCAACACTAAGCCCCGTGGAACGCCACGAGTCACTGGCAGCCGGTCGGAGAAGATCCCCTTTATTCCCACTCTTTGCCTCCTGCCAGTCAGCCAATGCCCTACCTTGTTAGTATCTTTCCTAGTAATACCATGGGCTCTTATTTAGCAGCCTCATGTGTGGTACCTTGTCAAAGGCCTTCTGAAAATCCAAGTACACGACATCCACCGACTCTCCTTTGTCTATCCTGCCTGTTATTTCCTCAAAGAATTCCAGCAGATTTGCCAGGCATGATCTCCCCATGCAGACTTTGACCTATTTTATCATGTGCCTCCAAGTACCCCGACACCTCTTTCCAATCACTGAGGTCAGACTAACTGGCCTATAGTTTCCTTTCTTATGCCTCCCTCTCTTCTTAAAAAATGGAGTGACGTTTGTAATTTTCCAGTCCTCCAGAACCATTTCAGAATCCAGTGATTCATGAAAGATCATTACTAATGCCTCCAGCTATCTCTTTCAGAACCCTGATCCAGATGTCTTATCTACAGTACATGTCACCATATACAACCTGAGATTCATTTTCCTGTGGGCATACTCAGTAAATCTATAGAATAGTAACCATAACAGGATCAGTGAAAGATCACTCACAACACACTGGAGGAACTCAGCAGGTCGGGCAGCATCTGTGGAAACATTTCGGTCCGAAACCCTCGATCAACCAGAGTGCAGGACACATCAAACTGTGAAAACACAAATATAAATAAACAGCAATAAATAACGAGAACATGAGATGATGAGATAAAGAGTCCTTGAAGTGAGATCATTGGGAGTGGGCAAGTGAGTGTAGTTATCCCCTTTTGATCAAGAGCCTGAAGGTTGAGGGTAATAACTGTTACTGAACCTGGTGGTGTGGGTCCTGAGGCTCCTGTACCTCCTGCCTGATGGTTGAGGGATAATAACTGTTCCTGAACCTGGTGGTGTGGGTCCTGAGGCTCCTGTACCTCCTGCCTGATTGTTGAGGGGTAATAACAGTTCCTGAACCTGGTGGTGTGGGTCCTGAGGCTCCTGTACCTCCTGCCTGATGGTTGAGGGATAATAACTGTTCCTGAACCTGGTGGTGTGGGTCCTGAGGCTCCTGTACCTCCTGCCTGATTGTTGAGGGGTAATAACAGTTCCTGAACCTGGTGGTGTGGGTCCTGAGGCTCCTGTACCTCCTGCCTGATTGTTGAGGGGTAATAACAGTTCCTGAACCTGGTGGTGTGGGTCCTGAGGCTCCTGTTCCTCCTGCCTGAAGATTGAGTGGTAATAACTGTTCCTGACCCTGGTGGTGTGGATCCTGAGGCTCCTGTATCACCTGCCTGAAGATTGAGGGGTAATAACTGTTCCTGAACCTGGTGGTGTGGGTCCTGAGGCTCCTGTAGCTCAGAAGAGAGCGTGGGCTGGGTGGGGGGGTCCCTGATGGTGGATGCTGCTTTCCTTGCAGATGTGCTCAGTGGTTGAGAGGGCTTTACCCATGATGCAGTAGCGTTATATTGTTTACTTTTTTAACTTAAGACATAAATTCACCTCATGCTAGATGTCAGTCTTCCTGAATATATTTTATTATTTGTGGTAACATTACTCTGTGTTGTGTGTGAGTTCTATGTACTGTGTTACGTACCTTGACTTGGAGGAGCCTTAGACAGAGGTAGAGTCGACGTTTCGGGCCAAGACCCTTCATCAGGACTAACTGACGAAGGGTCTCGGCCCAAAACGTCGACTGTACCTCTTCCTAGAGATGCTGCCTGGCCTGCTGCGTTCACCAGCAACTTTGATGTGTGTTGCTTGAAATTCCAGCATCTGCAGAATTCCTCGTGTTTGGAGGAACATTGTTTCGTTTGGCAGTATAACCGTGATCGATGATAAACTTGAACTATAGATGGGCAACCAGGACTTTGCACAAGACTCTACATGGGGTCTGACTAACACATTGGTCAGTGGTAACATGTTGCCCCAGCTCCTGCACTCAGTGCCCTGCCAGTGGTGTCACCATCGCATTAACTCTGTTAACTCTAGAACACAGAAGTCCAGGGAGCATTGTGTGTCAACATCAGACTGGAGTTTACTGCCATCTGCACGAGTCCGCGTGTGCACAGGTGCAAGCATCTCAGGCTCAGAGCGTCAAGAAAACAGCGTTCACAGGGAAGCATCAGTTACACACAATGTTAAGAAAAATACAATTAGAATAAGAACAAAACATTTTATTGCAAAGTGATTACAATGGTAAAGCATTACTAAACTGTAGTGACTAGGGTTGTGCGGTTGGTTCAGGAACCGAATGGTTGGAGGGAAGTTGCTGTTCCTGAACCTGGTGGTGTGGGACTACAGGATTCAGTACCTCCTGCCCGATGGGAGTGTGAGAGATGGCGTGGCCGGGTGGTGGTGTGGGACTACAGGATTCAGTACCTCCTGCCCGATGGGAGTGTGAGAGATGGCGTGGCCGGGCGGTGGTGTGGGACTACAGGGTTCAGTACCTCCTGCCCGATGGGAGTGTGAGAGATGGCGTGGCCGGGCGGTGGTGTGGGACTACAGGATTCAGTACCTCCTGCCCGATGGGAGTGTGAGAGATGGCGTGGCCGGGTGGTGGTGTGGGACTACAGGATTCAGTACCTCCTGCCCGATGGGAGTGTGAGAGATGGCGTGGCCGGGCGGTGGTGTGGGACTACAGGATTCAGTACCTCCTGCCCGATGGGAGCTGTGAGAGATGGCGTGGCCGGGCGGTGGTGTGGGACTACAGGATTCAGTACCTCCTGCCCGATGGGAGTGTGAGAGATGGCGTGGCCGGGTTGTGGTGGTGTGGGACTTCAGGATTCAGTACCTCCTGCCCGATGGGAGTGTGAGAGATGGCGTGGCCGGGTGGTGCTGTGGGACTACAGGATTCAGTACCTCCTGCCCGATGGGAGTGTGAGAGATGGCGTGGCCGGGCGGTGGTGGTGTGGGACTACAGGATTCAGTACCTCCTGTCCGATGGGAGTGTGAGAGATGGCGTGGCCGGGCGGTGGTGGTGTGGGACTACAGGATTCAGTACCTCCTGCCCGATGGGAGTGTCAGAGATGGCGTGGCCGGGCGGTGGTGTGGGACTACAGGATTCAGTACCTCCTGCCCGATGGGAGTGTCAGAGATGGCGTGGCCGGGCGGTGGTGTGGGACTACAGGATTCAGTACCTCCTGCCCGATGGGAGTGTGAGAGATGGCGTGGCCGGGCGGTGGTGTGGGACTACAGGGTTCAGTACCTCCTGCCCGATGGGAGTGTGAGAGATGGCGTGGCCGGGCGGTGGGGATCTTTGATGTTGCCTTCTCGGGGCAGCGTCTTCTATAGGTACTACAGATGGTGAGGAGGGATGTGCCTGTGATGTGTCTGCCTGAGTCGACAATAGCGTACAGGCTAACGTAACGTTTTACAACGACAACAACCCGGGTTCAATTCCCGCTACCGACCGTAGAGTTTGTATGTTCTCCCCGTGACCCTGTGAATCCGTTTCCTTTCTTTTCTTTTTCAATCTTTTTGTTAATTTCATAGAATGAAAACATAACATAGCAATAATACAAATAGTAGGAGATACATTGTTGCACCCTAAAATGAGTAATTGTAAGACCAAATAGTATAAATTGACGAAGCTCCCAATTGTGTAGAGTAACAATGAATAATACAAAGCAAAAAAAAACTGAAGAAAAATCATGAAAAAGAAAAAAAATAGAAAAAAAAACAAACAGCATCCCCCCAAAAAAAACTAAACAGAATCAGTCAACTAAACTAAAAGACTTGGGCAATACTAACAACGTAAAAATGGGAAAGAAGAAAACCTTAGTGTCGACGACTCCATTCCTCTCAACCAACAGTACAGAGAAATAAAACAAGTTTGGAAATGGCCAAATTACATCAAATGAAAATGCTGAATAAATGGCCTCCAAGTTTTTTCAAATTTAATGGAAGGGTCATAAACCGCACTTCTAATTTTTTCCAAATTCAAACACACCATCGTTTGTGAAAACCAATGAAATACAGTAGGAGGGTTGATCTCTTTCCAAATCAACAAAATGGATCTTCTAGCCATTAAAGTAAGAAATGCAATCATCCTACGTGATGAAGAGGTTAAATAATTTGAATCTATCATTGGTAATCCAAAGATAGCAGTAAATGGATGAGGTTGTAAGTCTATATTCAAAACCGTTGAAATAATGTCAAAAATATCTTTCCAATATTTTTCCAACAAAGGACACGACCAAAACATGTGACTTAAAGAAGCTATCTCGCAATGACATCTATCACATTTTGGATTAATATAAGAATAATAACGAGATAGTTTATCTTTGGACATATGAGCCCTGTGCACTACTTTAAACTGTATCAACACATGTTTAGCACATATAGAGGATAAGTTAACCAATTGAAGAATTTTTTCCCATTTTTCAATCGGTATAATAATCTTAAGTTCTCTTTCCCAGTCAGCTTTAATTTTATTGGAAACATCAGGACATAAGTTCATAATTATATTATATATAATTGCTACAACACTTTTCTGAGAAAGATTTAAGTCTAAAATTTTTTCCAAAGTATCCATTGGATATGGGTGTGGAAAATTAGGAGAAACAGTAATTAAAAAGTTTCTAATCTGTAGATATCTAAAAAAGTGAGATCTGGGTAAGTTATATTTATTAGAAAGTTGACCAAAAGACATGAAACAATTATCCAGAAATAGATCACAAAAACGTATTATACCTTTGGTTTTCCAATCAAAGTAAGCTTGATCCATAGTGGAAGGTTGAAAAAGGAAATAAGATATAATAGGACTTGCTAAAATAAATTGATTAAACGCAAAAAATCTTCGAAATTGAAACCATATACATAAAGTATGCTTAACTATTGGATTATTCATTTGTTTATACAATTTAGAAGAAGTAAAAGGAAGCGAAGTTCCTAAAACCGAACCCAAAGAAGACCCTTGTAATGAATTACTTTTAAACCTCTAATGTCGGAATGCTATCAAAAAAATCTCAAACCGGCACTTTTGTATCCTGCACGTCTCAGAATTTCTCTTTCTGATGAACTCGTTTCCTCCCACATTCCAAAGATCCATTGTTTAGTAAGTGTTAGTGAGCCGTGTTGGTCAGTGCTGGAAGCATGGCCACACTTGCGGGCTTCCCAGCACATTCTGGGATGGTGTTGGTTGTTGAGACAAACAATGCATTTCACTGTCTGTCTCGATGTACATGTGACAAACAAAAGCCAATCTTCCATCTTTATCTCTGAGCGCTCAGAACATAGAGGAATTTGTATTTACCTCCACCAGGGTGCAGACACGGCCTAGTTAAGGCCTGATGCTCTGACCAGACACTGCATTGTGTATGAATATCCCCTGGTGGGACTCGAACCCTCATTCTTCTCACCAAGGGTGGAATGCATCCGTCCACAGTGACACAGCTGACAGGAGACAACCAAGTCAGCCTGCAACTCCTCTCCAGTGCTGCCACTTACAAAACACAGCGACTACAAAGGGGGCCGCTGCTCCAACAGATGAACGTGTTCCAGAGATTCCGATTCCGAATCTGAATCTGAATCAGGTTTATTATCACCAGCATACGTTGTGAAGTTTATTGTTTTGTGGAAGCAGTACAAAAAATACAATAAATCACAAACAGAAATATACATTTAAAAATTAAACAGTGTCAAAAATTAAATAAACAATAAACCTCTTGATTAATTTCTTGTTTTAGTTCCACAGTTGCTGGCTCAGTTTCTTCCTCTCCTTGTTTTTCTTAATAACTAAATAATGCAAAAATAGTGAGATAGTGTCAACAGGCTTATAGTCCATCAGAAATCTGATGGCAGAGGGAAAGAATCACATAGAGCATAGAACATAGAAATCTATAGCACATTACAGGCCCTTTGGCCCACAATGTCTGTCACAGTCATAACTATTCCCACCTACCTGTGCAAGGTCCATACACCTCCCTGTTAGAACATACCCAGAAAATAGAAATCTACAGCATATTACAGGCTTTTTGGCCCACAATATTGTGCCGACCATGTAACCTACTCCAGAAACTGCCCAGAATTTCCCTAGCCCATAGCCTCTATTTTGGATGAATCAGGAGGTGTGTCGTCTGCTGAAGGCTCGATCTGTGGCATTCAAGTCTGGCGACCCAGGCCTGTACCAGAAAACCGGGTATGACTTGTGGAGGGATATTTCAAGGGCAAAGAGACAATTTTGAATAAGGTGGGAGGCGACATCAGACGTACAACAACTCTGGCTGGGTTTGCAAGACATTACTTCCTACAAAGCGAAACCCAATAGCATGAATGGCAGCCATACTTCACTACCAGATGAACTCATCACCTGCTTTGAAAGGGAGAACACAACTACAACTGTGAAGATCCCTGCTGCACCTGATGACCCTGTGATCTCCGTCTCAGAGGCTGATGTTAGGCTGTTTTTAAAGAGATTAAATCCTCGCAAGGCAGAAGGTCCCGATGGAGTACCTGGTGAGGCTCTGAAAACCTGTGCCTACCAACTAGTGGGAGTATTCAAGGACAATTTCAACCTCCCACTGCTACGGGCGGAAGTTACCACTTGCTTCAAAAAGACAACAATTATACCAGTGCCTAAGAAGGATAATGTGAGCTGCCTTAATAACTATCACGTCGACAGTAATGATTCAAGGGGTTGGTTATAACCAGACTGAGCTCCTGCCTCAGCAAGGACCTGGACCTATTGCAATTTGCCTATCACCACAATAGGTCAATAACAGATGCAATCTCAATGGCTCTTCACACGGCTTTAGACTGCCTGGACAATACAAACTCCTATGTCAGGATGCTGTTCATCGACTATAGCTCTGCATTTAATACCATCGTTCCCACAATCTTGATTGAAAAATTACAGAACCTGGGCCTCTGTACTTCCCTCTACAATTGGATCCTCAACTTCCTAACTGGAAGACCACAGTCTGTGCGGATTGGTGATAACATCCTCCTCGCTGACGATCAACACTGGTGCACCTCAGGGGTGTGTGCTTTGCCCACTGCTCTACTCTCTATATACCCATGACTGTGTGGCTAGGCATAGCTCAAATACCATCTATAAATTTGCTGATGATACAACTATTGTTGGTAGAATCCCAGGTGGTGACGAGAGGGCGTACAGGAGTGAGATATGCCAACTAGTGAAGTGGTGTCACAGCAACAACCTGGCACTCAACGTCAGAAAGACGAAAGAGCTGATTGTGGACTTCAGGAAGGGTAAGACGAAGGAACACATACCAATCCTCATAGAGGGGTTAGAAGTGGAGAGAGTGAGCAGTTTCAAGTTCCTGGGTGTCAAGATCTCTGAGGATCTAACCTGGTCCCAACATATCGATGCAGTTATTAAGAAGACAAGACAGCAACTATACTTCACTAAGAGTTTGAAAAATTTGGTATGTCAATAAATACACTCAAAAACTTCTATAGTTGTACTGTGGAGGGCATTCTGACAGGCTGCATCACTGCCTGGTATGGAGGGGTTACTGCACAGGACTGAAAGAAGCTGCAGAGGGTTGTAAAATTAATCAGTTCTATCTTGGGCACTAGTCTACAAAATACCCAGGACGTCTTCAAAGGCAGCATCTGTTATTAAGGACCTCCAGCACCCAGGGCATGCCCTTTTCTCACTGTTACCATCAGGTAGGAGGTACAGAAGCCTGAAGGCGCACACTCACCGATTCAGGAACAACAACTTCCCCTCTGCCATCCGATTCCTAAATGGACATTGAACCCTACCTCACTTTTTTAATATACAGTATAGCGTTTCTGTTTTTGCACGATTTTTAATCTATTCAATATATGTATACTGTAATTGGCTTACTTATTTTTTTTCTTTCTTCTATACGTATTACATTGTACTGCTGTACTGCTGTATTGTGTCATACTGCTGCTGCTAAGTTAACAAATTTCACGTCACATGCCGGTGATAATAAACCTGATTCTGATTCTGGTTCTAGGCTCCATGTACCCATCTGAGAGTCTGTTTAAAGACCCTATCGTGTCTGCTTCCACCACCAGCGGCAGTGCACTCTGCGCACCCACCACTCTCTGTGTGAAACTCATCCCTGATATCCCCTCGGTACCTATTTCCAACCACCTTAAAACTCTGCCCCCTCATGTTAGCCATTTCAGCCCTGGGAAAAAGCCTCTGTCTATCCACACGATCAATGCCCCTCATCACCTTGTACACCTCTATCAGGTCACCTCACAACCTCTGTTGCTCCAAGGAGAAAAGGCCGAGTTCACTCAACCTATTTTCATAAGGTACGCCTTCCAATTCAGGCAATCCAATCACATGTACAATGCAACATACAGCAAAATGCATTTAACAACCTACACAACTGATGGATGCGCCGGGGGCAGCCCGCAAGCGTTGCCACGCATTCCAGTGCCAACATCGTATGTCCACCGCGTTCAGCAGGGCAACACAAACAACAATGGGAACAGATAAACAGCCCCTTTCCCACACAGATGCCCAGTACAGGCCACCTCCAGGCCTCCAGTCCTTGGCCCCAGACTTTCACACTCTCAGCCATCCGGCCTCCGACCTCTGGACAAGCCGACCCAGGGGCTTTGACCTTCAGGCTCCATCTCCGGACTTGCCAGCTCTAGTTTCCAACCTTCAGGTTTCTACCTCCAGCCTCTCGACCCGTTTCAATGAGTGTCTAATGGAAGTCCAGAGGTATCATCCATTTTCTCCTGAACTCCACTCAGCCCATCCCTATCCCCACAATCCCCACACATCAAGTTATAAGTTGCAGGAAAGCGGCATCCATCACTGGGGACCTCCAGCACCCAGATCACGCTCTCTTCTCGCTGTTGCCATCAGGGAGGAGGTACAGAAGCCTCAGGACTCACACCACCAGGTTCAGGAACAGTTACTACCCCTCAACCATCAGGCTCTTGAACAACTTCACTGAACTCTGCTTGCCCCATCACTGAACTGTTTCCACAACCTATGGACTCACTTTCAAGGACTCTTCATCTCATGTTCTCGATATTTATTGTTTGTTTCTCCATTTTTGTATTTGCAGTTCATTGACTTTTGCACAGTGGTTGTCTGTCCAGCTGGGGGCGTACTTTCATTGATTCTGTTGTGTTTCTTTGTACTTACTGTGAATGCCCGCAAGAAAACGAATCTCAGGGTTGTGATTGGTGAGTTATTTAACCTGAAGTCTTGAAGAAGAGTCTCAGCCTGAAACACAGTACAGTACAGCACAGGAACAAGCCCTTCAGCCGCAATGTTGTGCCGAGCCAGCTAAAAATCAAATCGAAAAAAAACCCAAAACTAATCCCTCCTATCCGAACAAGAGAAAATCTGTCGATGCTGGAAATCCCAATAACACTCACAGAATGCTGGAGGAATTCAGCAGACCAGGCAGCATCTACGGGGGAAGAAAAGCGCAGCTGACGTCTTGGGCAGAGACCCTTCAGCAGAACTGGAGAAGAAGGATGTCTCCTCATCTTTTTTTTCTGTACTCCTGCCGAAGGGTCTCGGTCGAAAACGTCGACAATATTCTTTTCCATAGATGCTGCCTGACCTGCTGAATTACTCCAGCATTTTGTGTGGGCTACGTTATTTTGCTTTTAACTAACATAATTTTGGGTTTTTTTAATGTTTGCACTTTATCCCATTGTGAAGCACTTTGAACTACATCGTTTGTATGAAAAGTGCTCTATAAATAAGTATTATTATTATATATGAATGTATAGTGATAACCTGGATAGCTAGTGAGTAAAAAAAAATGTAACGCCCGAACAGGGACTTGAACCCTGGACCCTCAGATTAAAAGTCTGATGCTCTACCGACTGAGCTATCCGGGCCCTGTTGGGAGGGTTCGCTGGAGCTTTACTGACTGCAAGCCGCGCTTGCTTTCGCTGGCGATGTGATGACGTCATAGCGCCAGGATGCCGCCGGCGCGTCACTCCATCCGCAACATTGTTTCTATCGGAGGGAGTTCCCCGCGACCCCACGTGACCCGGGGACTCGGCCAGCCTGCGCAGCCGCAGAGCCGGTCGGGGAGTCTGCCCGGTAATGTTTCCAGAGCTGTTATCTCCCGCTGAAGACTCAAGATCGCGACCGACACAAGTGCTGTACCCAATGCAAACATAGAAGCTGCAGACGCACCACAATAAATAAGATGCAATGCACAGACTCAACAAATGTGTACAGAATTCACAAAATCCTGCAAAAAGTAGTGGATACGAGCCAGTCCATCACGGGTAATGCCCTCCCCACCATTGAGCACATCTACATGAAACGCTGTCGCAGGAAAGCAGCATCCATCATCAGGGACCCCCACCACCCAGAAACACGCTCTCTTCTCGCTGCCACTATCAGGAAAGAGGTACGGGAGCCTCTGGACCCACATCTCCAGGTTCAGGAACAGTTATTACTCCTCAACCTTCAGGCTCTTGAACCAGGTAGACTGATAAATAAATAATACTGAGAACATGAGCTGTAGGGTCCTTAAAATTGAGTCTATAGGTTGTGGAACCAGTTCAGTGTTGAGGTGAGTGCAGTCACACAGACCTGGTGCATATACATACGTACACGTACTATGCACAGAGCAAATGTAATACATGTAGCCACCTCTACCATCAACCCTGGCAGCGAGCTCCACACACCCACTACTCTGTGCTGGGGGTACTCAGCAGGTCAAATTCCACCACCACCACCCCCCCCCCCCACCCCCACTACCTCTGACATCCCCCTCTATACTTTCTTCCAATTACCTTAAAATTATGCACCCTTGTATTAACCATTTCTGCCCTGGGAAAAATTCTCACAGCCTCTTATCGTTTTTTACAGCGTGGGCACAGGCCACTCGGCCCATCTGATCTGTGTCAACCCAGATGTCTATCTAAGCTGGACCTGTTTGCCCGTGTTTGTCCCATTTCCCTAACCCCTTCCTTTCAATGTAGCTGCTTTTTAAATGAAATAAATGTCTCGACTTCAAGATGAAGTGTCCCTGATGAAAGGCCTCAACTCAAAACTTCAACCTCCATAGATGCTGCCTGACTAGCTGCGTTCAAAATTCAAAGTATTTTATTATTGAAGTACGTACATGTCAGCATATAAAACCTTGAGATTCGTTTTCTTGCAGGCATACTCAATAAATCCAATACCCATAATAGAATCAAAGAAGATTGCATCTACAGGGAGGGATTGCATCTACAGTGTTCCTTCAGCAACTTGTGTGTGTTGCTCAAGATATCCAGAATCTGCAAAATCTCTTGTGTTTAATATTTCAAGTGCCTTATAAATGTTTTGACTTGTTGAACCCAGGCCGGCAGGCACCAGAGCAGGAGGTACAACGTTTGGTGACTCCTGAGGTTGGCAAGTCGGCGAGCCAAATGTTTAAAGCCTTGAGTTCGTCGACCCATCATCGGCGAGTCCTCGGGTCGATACCTGAAGATCGAAGCCTGGACATTGATCAGTAGTCAGGGAAGTCGAGGCCCGTGGTCACAGCCCTGGATGTGTAAATCCACCAGGGAATTCGAAGGCCCCGTGTCCACTGGACGTTGGAGGCCGAGAGGCAGCCTGTCCTGGGGTTGGGGGGAGGAAACAGAATCAGGCTGAATATTACCAGTACCCCATGAAATTTGTTTTCTTTACAACAGCAGTACATAATAACAGGAAAAAAACATGATTACTTTAAGAAGTATATGTATATGATGGTTAGATTAAATAAACAGTGCAAGAATAGAAATGAGAAAGGTAGCGAGGTAGTGTTCATTGTTCATTGAGAAATCTGGTGGTAGAGGGGAAGAAGCTGTCCCTGAATCGTTGAGTGTGAGTCTTCAGGCTCCTGTGCCTCCTCCCTGGTGATAGCAATGAGAGGAGGGCATGTCCTGGGTGATGGGGGTCCTCAATGATGGACGCCCTTACAGATGGATGCAGCCTTTTTTGAGGCGTTGTTCCTTGAGGATTACGGAGGCTAGTACCATGATGGAGCTGCTGAGTTTGCACCCCTCCCTGCAGCTTATTCCAATCCTTTGCAGTCGACCCTCCCCTCCCCTCCCTGTACCGGGCAGTGATGCTGCCAGTCAGAATGCTCTCCGCAGTACATCTGTAGATTTTCGCGAGTGCCTTTGATGACATACCAACTCTCCTCAAACTCCGAATGAAGAAGAGCTGCCCTCATGCCTTCTTTGTCACTGCATCGATGTGTTGGGCCCAGGATAGATCCTCGGAGATGTTGACACCCAGGAACTTGAAACTGCTCACCCTTTCTACTTCTGATCCCCATGAGGACTGGTGTCTGTCCCCTTTCTGAAGTTCACAGTCAGTACTTTGGTTTCACTGGCATTGAGTACAAGGTTGTTGCTGCAACACCACTCCACAAGCTGATCTAAATCACTCCTGTACGCCCCCTCGTCACCACCTGAAATTCTTCCAACTATATTTGTGTCATCGGCAAATTGATAGATGGCGTTTGAGCTGTGCCTAGCCACACAGTCATGGGTGTAGAGAGAGTAGAGCAATCCTCAAGATGTACCAGTGTCGATTTTCAGTGAGGTGGAGATGCTATTACCAATCCTCCCCAGACTTTGGTCTTCTGGTGAGGAAGTCGAGGATGCAGTTGCAGGAGGTACAGAGGCCCAGGTTTTGGAGCTTTTCGATCAGAACTGTAGGAACGATGGTGTTAAATGCTGAGCTGTAGTCAATAAACAGCATCCTGACATTGTCCAGGTGATCTAAGGTTGTGTGAAGAGCCAATGAAGTCGCGCCTGCCGTTGACCTATCGTGGTGATAGGCAAATCGCAGTGCGTCCAGGGCTTTGCTGAGGCAGGAGTTGATTCTAGCCGTAACCAACCTCTCCAAGCATTTCATCACCATAGATGTGAATACTATTCGGCGATCGTCGTTAATGATGCTCAAGGGTATCATTGTTGCCCTTTGATACAGGTGGGAACTTCTGACCATAGCAAAGAGAGATTGAAAATGTCCTTGATCACAAAGAGGCTTGTTTTGCTGTTGTTATTATTATGTATTCATTTATATTTTGACCATTATGGGTTGCCTAGTGCCTAGCCCTCTGCACATGGGGCAGGATAATCCCCAGGGTTAATGTCAGGGAATAGAGGCAGTCTACCCTCTTTCCCTGCTTTAGAATAAGTGTTTTTTGTTGTTGATTGAATTTGATGGTTACTCCACTGGGTGGCAGGGTGGAGATACGTCTCTACCAAAGGAGGTGTAAGGCGCTCCTTCCCTCTGCTAACCTGCAGGTTACCCTTGGGCAAGGTGTAGCACGTGCTCAGCCCCCTGATCAGGGTTACGTGAAGTCACGGGGCAGGTAACAGAGCAGCTGGTGCATATCACAAGCCCTGATTATCTGACCACTGACACCAGGCAGACAATCTCTGAAGTGTATTGATAATGGCTGGGGTTACCCGTCTTGCAAAGACACTGCCCAGAAGCAGGCAATGGCAAACCAGTTCAGTAGAAATAATTACCAAAAACAGTCATGCTGATGGAAAGACCCTGATCATCCAGTCAATCAACTCGGCTCATAATGCTGATCATGTCGATTGAATGTTAATAGTTCAGCAGTTGGTCTACGTATGGGAACGGGGAGATGTTGAAAATAAGGAGGAAGGGATATGTTCTATTTTGATGTATATTTTGACCCTTATGGATTACCATCCAGTTTCCCCATGTTACATGCCAAGCGTAATGACATTATGTCAGAGGGCATTCTGGGTCGATGGGAACGCAGCAGGCCAGGCAGCATCTCTAGGAGGAGGTACAGTCGACGTTTCAGGCCGAGACCCTTCGTCAGGACTAACTGAAGTAAGAGTGAGTAAGGGATTTGAAAGTAGGAGGGGGAGGGGGAGATCCAAAATGATAGGAGAAGACAGGAGGGGGAGGGATGGAGCCAAGAGCTGGACAGGTGATTGGCAAAAGGGATATGAGAGGATCATGGGACAGGAGGTCCGGGAAGAAAGACGGGGTGGGGGGAGCCCAGAGGATGGGCAAGGGGTATATTCAGAGGGACAGAGGGAGAAAAAGGAGAGTGAGAGAAAGAAAGTGTGCATAAAAATGAGTAACAGATGGGATACGAGGGGGAGGTGGGGCCTTAGCGGAAGTTAGAGAAGTCGATGTTCATGCCATCAGGTTGGAGGCTACCCAGACGGAATATAAGGTGTTGTTCCTCCAACCTGAGTGTGGCTTCATCTTTACAGTAGAGGAGGCCGTGGTTGGACATGTCAGAATGGGAATGGGATGTGGAATTAAAATGTGTGGCCACTGGGAGATCCTGCTTTCTCTGGCGGACAGAGCGTAGATGTTCAGCAAAGCAGTCTCCCAGTCTGCATCGGGTCTCGCCAATATATAAAAGGCCACATCGGGAGCACCGGACGCAGTATATCACCCCAGTCGACTCACAGGTGAAGTGTTGCCTCACCTGGAAGGACTGTTTGGGGCCCTGAATGGTGGTAAGGGAGGAAGTGTAAGGGCATGTGTAGCACTTGTTCCGCTTACACGGATAAGTGCCAGGAGGGAGATCAGTGGGGAGGGATGGGGGGGACGAATGGACAAGGGAGTTGTGTAGGGAGCGATCCCTGCGGAATGCAGAGAGAGGGGGGGAGGGAAAGATGTGCTTAGTGGTGGGATCCCGTTGGAGGTGGCGGAAGTTACGGAGAATAATATGTTGGACCCGGAGGCTGGTGGGGTGGTAGGTGAGGACCAGGGGAACTCTATTCCTAGTGGGGTGGCGAGAGGATGGAGTGAGAGCACATGTACGTGAAATGGGGGAGATGCGTTTAAGAGCAGAGTTGATAGTGGAGGAAGGGAAGCCCCTTTCTTTAAAAAAGGAAGACATCTCCCTCGTCCTAGAATGAAAAGCCTCATCCTGAGAGCAGATGCGGCGGAGACGGAGGAATTGCGAGAAGGGGATGGCGTTTTTGCAAGAGACAGGGTGAGAAGAGGAATAGTCCAGATAGCTGTGAGAGTCAGTAGGCTTATAGTAGACATCAGTGGATAAGCTGTCTCCAGAGACAGAGACAGAAAGATCTAGAAAGGGGAGGGAGGTGTCGGAAATGGACCAGGTAAACTTGAGGGCAGGGTGAAAGTTGGAGGCAAAGTTAATAAAGTCAACGAGTTCTGCATGCGTGCAGGAAGCAGTGCCAATGCAGTCGTCGATGTAGCGAAGGAAAAGTGGGGGACAGATACCAGAATAGGCACGGAACATAGATTGTTCCACAAAGCCAACAAAAAGGCAGGCATAGCTAGGACCCATACGGGTGCCCATAGCTACACCTTTAGTTTGGAGGAAGTGGGAGGAGCCAAAGGAGAAATTATTAAGAGTAAGGACTAATTCCGCTAGACGGAGCAGAGTGGTGGTAGAGGGGAACTGATTAGGTCTGGAATCCAAAAAGAAGCGTAGAGCTTTAAGACCTTCCTGATGGGGGATGGAAGTATATAAGGACTGGACATCGATGGTGAAAATAAAGCGGTGGGGGCCAGGGAACTTAAAATCATCGAAAAGTTTAAGAGCGTGAGAAGTGTCACGAACATAGGTCGGGAGGGATTGAACAAGGGGGAATAAAACAGTGTCGAGGTATGCAGAAATGAGTTCGGTGGGGCAGGAGCAAGCTGAGACAATAGGTCCGGCCAGGACAGGCAGGTTTGTGGATCTTGGGTAGGAGGTAGAAACGGGAAGTGCGGGGTGTGGGAACTATAAGGTTGGTAGCAGTGGATGGGAGATCCCCTGAGCGGATAAAATCGGTGATGGTGTGGGAGACAATGGCCTGGTGCTCCTTAGTGGGGTCATGATCGAGGGGTAAATAAGAGGAGGTATCTGCGAGTTGTCGCTGTGCCTCGGCAAGGTAGAGGTCAGTGCGCCAGACTACAACAGCACTCCGCTTATCGGCGGGTTTAACAATAAGGTTAGGATTAGTGTGGAGGGAGTGGAGAGCAAAGCGTTCTGAAGGAGTGAGGTTGGAATGGGGACAAGGTGCGGTGAAGTTGAGACTGTTGATGTCCCGTCGGCAGTTAGCGATAAAGAGATCCAGAGCAGGCGGAAGACCAGAGCGGGGTGTCCATGAAGAAGAGGAGGGTTGAAGACGGGAGAAGGGGTCATCGGTGGGGGTGGAAGAGTCCTTGCCGAAGAAGTAGGCTCGGAGACGGGGACGGCGGAAGAAAAGTTCGGCATCATGGCGAACACGGAACTCGCTGAGGTGTGGGCGAAGGGGGACAAACGTGAGGCCCTTACTGAGAACAGAGCGTTCTGCCTCCGGCAGTTGAAGGTCGAAGGGGATGGTAAAGACCCGGCACGGATGAGAGCTGGGATCAGAGGGGGGAGGGGGGAGGCTGGGGGTGTCAGTGGAGAGGGGAGGGTTGGGGTGAGAGGAAGATGGAGCCTCCGAGGGCCCAGGAGTTGACGGTGGGATCTGAGGAAGACGGAGCTGCGGAGTGGTGGTGGTGGAAGGGGAGACGGGAGTCACAACAGCATCAACCTTCTGAACGTGGTGGTGTGCGACCAAAGGCTTTCTATCTCTAGTAACCAAAACCATCACTGCAACTCAGACAGTCCCTCCCTCCCTGTCCCCTCCTTCTCCAGCGTTGCAATCCCCGAGTCTCCCATCCCCATCCCCACCCTTTGCCCCTTTCCCTGCAGAGTTTGACACCGCCCCCCGCCCCCCGCCCCGGGACTTGATTGACAGGTCGGGGGACAGGCGCCTGCGCAGCGCCGGAGGAGAGGCACGTGACCCGTGATCGTCGCCGGGGCTCGGTGCGCATGCGCCTCAGCTTTCCTGTTTTACCTGAGGTAAACTGCTCCTCCGACTTTCGACGTCTCTCTCCTCGGGCCGGAGCCCAGACCTCTCCCCTCCCACCCCCACCCTCATCCGGGGAGGGGAGAGACTAAACTCCCATCCATCCCGACACCGTCACCTGGAAAGGAGAAACGCAACCCACCTCCCCCAGGGACCCCAAACCCCACCCCTCCCAACCCATTCACCTCCCCCGGGGACCCCAAACCCCACCCCTCCCAACCCATTCACCTCCTCCAGAAACTCCAAACCCCACCCCTCCCAACCCACTCACATCCCCCAGAAACTCCAAACCCCACCCCTCCCAACCCACTCACCTCCCCCAGGGACCCCAAACCCCACCCCTCCCAACCCACTCACCTCCCCCAGGGACCCCAAACCCCACCCCTCCCAACCCACTCACCTCCCCCAGGGACCCCAAACCCCACCCCTCCCAACCCACTCACCTCCCCCAGAAACTCCAAACCCCACCCCTCCCAACCCACTCACCTCCCCCGGGGACACCAAACCCCACCCCTCCCAACCCACTCACCTCCCCCAGGGACCCCAAACCCCACCCCTCCCAACCCACTCACCTCCCCCAGGGACCCCAAACCCCACCCCTCCCAACCCATTCGACTCCCCCGGGGACACCAAACCCCACCCCTCCCAACCCACTCACCTCCCCCGGGGACCCCAAACCCCACCCCTCCCAACCCATTCGACTCCCCCGGGGACACCAAACCCCACCCCTCCCAACCCACTCACCTCCC
Source organism: Mobula birostris (assembly GCF_030028105.1). Lineage (NCBI taxonomy): Eukaryota > Metazoa > Chordata > Chondrichthyes > Myliobatiformes > Myliobatidae > Mobula > Mobula birostris. Next base: position 6,413,641 of record NC_092374.1, on the reverse strand, counting down.
CCGGGGACACCAAACCCCACCCCTCCCAACCCACTCACCTCCCCCGGGGACCCCAAACCCCACCCCTCCCAACCCATTCACCTCCTCCAGAAACTCCAAACCCCACCCCTCCCAACCCACTCACATCCCCCAGAAACTCCAAACCCCACCCCTCCCAACCCACTCACCTCCCCCAGGGACCCCAAACCCCACCCCTCCCAACCCACTCACCTCCCCCAGGGACCCCAAACCCCACCCCTCCCAACCCATTCGACTCCCCCGGGGACACCAAACCCCACCCCTCCCAACCCACTCACCTCCCCCGGGGACCCCAAACCCCACCCCTCCCAACCCATTCGACTCCCCCGGGGACACCAAACCCCACCCCTCCCAACCCACTCACCTCCCCCGGGGACACCAAACCCCACCCCTCCCAACCCACTCACCTCCCCCGGGGACACCAAACCCCACCCCTCCCAACCCACTCACCTCCCCCGGGGACACCAAACCCCACCCCTCCCAACCCATTCACCTCCCCCAGAAACTCCAAACCCCACCCCTCCCAACCCATTCACCTCATCCGGGGACCCCAAACCCCACCCCTCCCAACCCACTCACCTCCTCCTGGGACCCCAAACCCCACCCCTCCCAACCCACTCACCTCCCCCAGAAACTCCAAACCCCACCCCTCCCAACCCACTCACCTCCCCCAGGGACCCCAAACCCCACCCCTCCCAACCCACTCACCTCCTCCGGGGACCCCAAACCCCACCCCTCCCAACCCACTCACCTCCCCCAGAAACTCCAAACCCCACCCCTCCCAACCCACTCACCTCCCCCGGGGACCCCAAACCCCACCCCTCCCAACCCATTCAACTCCCCCGTGGACCCCAAACCCCACCCCTCCCAACCCACTCACCTCCCCCAGGGACCCCAAACCCCCCCCCTCACAACCCACTCACCTCCCCCGGGGACCCCAAACCCCACCCCTCCCAACCTACTCACCTCCCCCGGGGACCCCAAACCCCACCCCTCCCAACCCATTCACCTCCCCCGGGGACCCCAAACCCCACCCCTCCCAACCTACTCACCTCCCCCAGAAACTCCAAACCCCACCCCTCCCAACCCACTCACCTCCCCCAGGGACCCCAAACCCCACCCCTCCCAACCCATTCGACTCCCCCGGGGACACCAAACCCCACCCCTCCCAACCCACTCACCGCACCCGGGGACCCCAAACCCCACCCCTCCCAACCCACTCACCTCTCCCGGGGACCCCAAACCCCACCCCTCCCAACCCATTCACCTCCCCCAGAAACTCCAAACCCCACCCCTCCCAACCCACTCACCTCCCCCGGGGACCCCAAACCCCACCCCTCCCAACCCACTCACCTCCCCCGGGGACCCCAAACCCCACCCCTCCCAACCCATTCACCTCCCCCAGAAACTCCAAACCCCACCCCTCCCAACCCACTCACCTCCCCCGGGGACCCCAAACCCCACCCCTCCCAACCCACTCACCTCACCCGGGGACACCAAACCCCACCCCTCCCAACCCATTCACCTCCCCCAGAAACTCCAAACCCCACCTCTCCCAACCCACTCACCTCCCCCGGGGACCCCAAACCCCACCCCTCCCAACCCATTCAACTCCCCCGGGGACCCCAAACCCCACCTCTCCCAACCCACTCACCTCCCCCGGGGACCCCAAACCCCACCCCTCCCAACCCACTCACCTCCCCCGGGGACCCCAAACCCCACCCCTCCCAACCCATTCAACTCCCCCGGGGACCCCAAACCCCACCCCTCCCAACCCATTCAACTACCCTGGGGACCCCAACACGCCCCCAGGGACACCAAACACCACCCCTCCCAACCCATTCAACTCCCCCGGGGACCCCAAACCCCACCCCTCCCAACCCACTCACCTCCCCCGGGGACCCCAAACCCCACCCCTCCCAACCCACTCACCTCCCCCGGGGACCCCAAACCCCACCCCTCCCAACCCACTCACCTCCCCCAGGGACCCCAAAACCCACCCCTCCCAACCCACTCACCTCCCCCAGGGACCCCAAACCCCACCCCTCCCAACCCACTCACCTCCCCCGGGGACCCCAAACCCCACCCCTCCCAACCCATTCACCTCCCCCAGAAACTCCAAACCCCACCCCTCCCAACCCACTCACCTCACCCGGGGACACCAAACCCCACCCCTCCCAACCCACTCAACTCCCCCGGGGACCCCAAACCCCACCCCTCCCAACCCATTCACCTCCCCCGGGGACCCCAAACCCCACCCCTCCCAACCCACTCACCTCACCCGGGGACACCAAACCCCACCCCTCCCAACCCACTCACCTCCCCCGGGGACCCCAAACCCCACCCCTCCCAACCCACTCACCTCCTCCGGGGACCCCCAAACCCCACCCCTCCCAACCCACTCACCTCCCCCAGGGACCCCAAACCCCACCCCTCCCAACCCACTCACCTCCCCCAGAAACTCCAAACCCCACCCCTCCCAACCCATTCACCTCCCCTAGAAACTCCAAACCCCACCCCTCCCAACCCACTCACCTCCCCCGGGGACCCCAAACCCCACCCCTCCCAACCCACTCACCTCACCCGGGGACACCAAACCCCACCCCTCCCAACCCACTCACCTCCCCCGGGGACACCAAACCCCACCCCTCCCAACCCACTCACCTCCCCCGGGGACCCCAAACCCCACCCCTCCCAACCCATTCACTTCCCCCAGAAACTCCAAACCCCACCCCTCCCGACCCACTCACCTCCCCCGGGGACCCCAAACCCCACCCCTCCCAACCCACTCACCTCACCCGGGGACACCAAACCCCACCCCTCCCAACCCACTCACCTCCCCCGGGGACACCAAACCCCACCCCTCCCAACCCACTCACCTCCCCCGGGGACCCCAAACCCCACCCCTCCCAACCCATTCAACTCCCCCAGGGACCCCAAACCCCACCCCTCCCAACCCACTCACCTCCCCCAGGGACCCCAAACCCCACCCCTCCCAACCCACTCACCTCCCCCGGGGACACCAAACCCCACCCCTCCCAACCCACTCACCTCACCCGGGGACACCAAACCCCACCCCTCCCAACCCATTCAACTCCCCCGGGGACCCCAACACGCCCCCAGGGACCCCAAACCCCACCCCTCCCAACCCATTCAACTCCCCTCGGGACCCCAACACGCCCCCAGGGACCCCAAACCCCACCCCTCCCAACCCACTCACCTCCCCCGGGGACCCCAAACCCCACCCCTCCCAACCCACTCACCTCCCCCGGGGACCCCAAACCCCACCCCTCCCAATCCATTCACCTCCCCCGGGGACCCCAAACCCCACCCCTCCCAACCCATTCACCTCCCCCGGGGACCCCAAACCCCACCCCTCCCAACCCATTCACCTCCCCCGGGGACCCCAAACCCCACCCCTCCCAACCCATTCAACTCCCCCATGGACCCCAAACCCCACCCCTCCCAACCCATTCACCTCCCCCAGGGACCACAAACCCCACCCCTCCCAACCCATTCAACTCCCCTGGGGACCCCAACACGCCCCCAGGGACCCCAAACCCCACCCCTCCCAACCCATTCACCTCCCCCAGAAACTCCAAACCCCACCCCTCCCAACCCACTCACCTCCCCCGGGGACCCCAAACCCCACCCCTCCCAACCCATTCAACTCCCCCGGGGACCCCAAACCCCACCCCTCCCAACCCATTCAACTCCCCTGGGGACCCCAACACGCCCCCAGGGACCCCAAACCCCACCCCTCCCAACCCATTGAACTCCCCTGGGGACCCCAACACGCCCCCAGGGACCCCAAACCCCACCCCTCCCAACCCATTCACCTCCCCTGGGGACCCCAAACCCCACCCCTCCCAATCCATTCACCTCCCCCGGGGACCCCAAACCCCACCCCTCCCAACCCATTCACCTCCCCCGGGGACCCCAAACCCCACCCCTCCCAACCCATTCTCCTCCCCCGGGGACCCCAAACCCCACCCCTCCCAACCCATTCACCTCCCCCGGGGACCCCAAACCCCACCCCTTCCAACCCATTCACCTCCCCCGGGGACCCCAAACCCCACCCCTCCCAACCCATTCAACTCCCCCATGGACCCCAAACCCCACCCCTCCCAACCCATTCACCTCCCCCAGGGACCCCAAACCCCACCCCTCCCAACCCATTCAACTCCCCTGGGGACCCCAACACGCCCCCAGGGACCCCAAACCCCACCCCTCCCAACCCATTCACCTCCCCCAGAAACTCCAAACCCCACCCCTCCCAACCCACTCACCTCCCCCGGGGACCCCAAACCCCACCCCTCCCAACCCATTCAACTCCCCTGGGGACCCCAACACGCCCCCAGGGACCCCAAACCCCACCCCTCCCAACCCATTCACCTCCCCCAGAAACTCCAAACCCCACCCCTCCCAACCCACTCACCTCCCCCGGGGACCCCAAACCCCACCCCTCCCAACCCACTCACCTCCCCCGGGGACCCTAAACCCCACCCCTCCCAACCCACTCACCTCCCCCGGGGACCCCAAACCCCACCCCTCCCAACCCACTCACCTCCCCCGGGGACCCCAAACCCCACCCCTCCCAACCCACTCACCTCCCCCGGGGACCCCAAACCCCACCCCTCCCAACCCATTCACCTCCCCCGGGGACCCCAAACCCCACCCCTCCCAACCCATTCAACTCCCCCGTGGACCCCAAACCCCACCCCTCCCAACCCATTCAACTCCCCTGGGGACCCCAACACGCCCCCAGGGACCCCAAACCCCACCCCTCCCAACCCATTCACCTCCCCTGGGGACCCCAACACCCCCCCAGGGACCCCAAACCCCACCCCTCCCAACCCATTCACCTCCCCTGGGGACCCCAACACCCCCCCAGGGACCCCAAACCCCACCCCTCCCAACCCATTCACCACCCCCGGGGACCCCAAGCCCCACCCCACCCAACCTATTCACCTCCCCTGGGGACCCCAAACCCCACCCCTCACAACCCATTCACCTCCACTGGGGCAAACAACCGGGGGGGGGGAAGAAATCCAAACCCTACCCCCAACCCAATCTCACCTACCCCTCACCCAACCCCTCGGGGCAGAGCCCAAACCTTCACCCTCACAAATCGTGTCTGAGCCCAAAGCCCAGCACACCACATCCCAATCTCACCTCAACCTCTCGGGACAGAACCCAAACTCCACATCTCCCATCGCAAACCTTCACCCTCACAAATCGGAGATGGGGAGCCAACAGACCACAACCCAATCTCACCTCCCCCTCCCCCTCCTCAGGTCCTAGCAGAAACCCCACCCTACCTTTCTCACAGCTTTAGCCACATCCCCCCCCCCCCAGATTTTTCCCCTCACTGGGTACAGAAGCCAGATATGCCACCTAACCACTCGGTCACAAGGAGAACATGGAAACTCCACAGAAACAACGCCAGAGTTCAGGATTGAACCTGGGTCCATGGAGTTGTGAGGCAGTAGCCCTACCTGCTGGGCCATTGTGACACCCCTCAGCATAGGGGCTGCTTTTGCACTGTCATTCTTAATGGGATCTGTGGTTGGTGTTGCTCTTGGAATTATAGAGCACTACTGAAAAGAACGTTTAGTCCATGCAGAACTGTTGTTCTGCCTCCTCCCATCGAACCATACCTTTCGAACCAGCATCCGCCACTTCTGCTGACAGCTCACTCCAATTTTCATCACCCTCTTCATGAAGAAGTTCCCTTCATGTTCCTCTTAAATATATTACCCTCAACCTATGACCTCTAGCTCTAGTCTCATCCAACCTCAGTGGGGGAGGAGCCTTCCTGTATTTACCTCTCATACTTATGTACACCTGTCAAATCTCCCCTCATTTCCTACACTCCAGTGTATCAAGTCCTAATCTTTCCCTGTAACTCAAATTCTGGCAATCTCCTTGTAAATTTTCTCTGCACACTTTCAATCTTACTGCTATCTTTTCTGTAGGTAGTCAGTTCGAGCTTCATTGTCATTGCTGAGGACAGTGACATTCCACTATTACTCCATTAAGTGCCAATCCATCACTCTGGCAATTCAATTACTCAAAACACAACTACATTTAAAATAACGTCTGAGTCACAACTGAATTAAAAACAAACAGCCCTAAAATGAGACGTTCAGTTGTAGGACAGCCCCGGGGATAAAGGTGTTTTTCAGTCTGGATGTCCATGAAGAGCAATTTCTGTAACTGACCAGAACTGGTAGGTGTCCAAAGATGCACACAATACCCTAAACAAGGCCTCACCGACATCTTCTACAGCTTCAACATAACATCCCAATTCCTGTGCTCAGTACTTGGATTTATGAAGGAACTGCTCCATGGAGTTGTAGTATTTATTTGTCATATGTACTGACAATGAAAAGCTTTTGTCTGTGTGACATCAGACAGATCGTACCACATCTAAGAACATCAAGGTTCTAAAATGGTGTTACACCACCAGCGCCTTTACTTCCTGAGAAAACTAAAGAAATTTGGCCTGTCCCTCACTAATTTTTATAGGTGAACCGTAGAAAGCATTCTTCTAGGGTGCATCACAACCTGGTATGGAAGTTGTCCTGTCCAAGACCGGAAGAAGCTGCAGAAGATTGTGAACACAGCACGGCACATCACACAAACCAATCTTCCGTCCTTGGACTCACTTTACACCGCACGCTGTCAGAGCTGTGCTGCCAGGATAATCAAGGACACGACCCACCCAGCCAACACACTTTTCGTCCCTCTTCCCTCCGGGAGAAGGCTCAGGAGCTTGAAGACTCGTATGGCCAGATTTGGGAACAGCTTCTTTCCAACTGTGATAAAACTGCTGAACAGATCCTAACCCGGATCTGGGCCGTACCCTCCAAATATCCGGACCTGCATCTCGGTTTTTTTGCACGACCTTACTTTCCATTTTTCTATTTTCTATTTATGATTTATAATTTAAATTTTTAATATTTACTATCAATTTGTAATCCAGGGAGCGGGAAGCGCAGAATCAAATATTGCTGTGATGATTGTATGTTCTAGTATCAATTGTTTGGCGACAATAAAGTATAAAGTTACAGAGAAGGTGCAGTAAGGTAGAAGAGGAGATTGAGTTAATTTTACAAGAGGCTTGCTGAAGAGTCTGATAATAGTGAGATAGAAACTCCTCAAGTCTAGTAGTATGTGCTTTCAGACTTTTGTACGTCTCCTCATAGAACATAGTAATCTACAGCACATTACAGGCCCTTCGGCTCACAACGTTGTGCGAACCATGTATCCTACTCTAGAAACTGCCTAGAATTTCCCTACCGCATAGCCCTGTATTTTTCTAGGCTCTGTGTACCTATCTAAGAGTCTCTTAAAAGACCCTATTGTATCCGCCTTTACCACCTTCGTTGGCAGTGCATTCCACGCACCCACCACTCTCTGTGTGAAAAACCTACCCCTGACATCCCCTCTGTAACTACTTCCAAGCCCCTTAAAACTATGACCCGTAGTGCTAGCCATTTCCACCTTGGGGAAAAGCCTCTGACTATCCATACAAACAATGCCTCTCATCATCTTATACATCTCTATCAGGTCACCTCTCAACCTCCATTGCTCCAAGGAGAAAAGGCCAAGCTCACTCAACCTATTCTCATAAGGCATGCTCCCCAACCCAGGCAACATCCTTGTAAATCTCCCCTGCACTCTCTCTATAGTATCCAATGTTCAGTAGTATAGTGGTTAGCATAACACTTTATCACACAGGCAACCCAGGTTCAATTCCCTTCGCTGCCTGTAAGGTGCGTGTACATTCTCCCCATGACTGTATGGGTTTCCTCCCACAGTCCAATGATGTAATTGGTCATTGTAAACTGTCCCGTTATTAGAGAAGGGTTAAATTCGTGGATTGCTTTGTGGTACTGCTGAAAGGGCCGGAAGGGCCTATTCTGTGCTATATCTCAATAAATAAATAAAGGGAAAATGTTCAGGGTGGGGTCTTTGATTATGTTGGCTGCTTTCCAAGGTGGCGGGAAGTTGGAACAGAGTCCATGGAGGGGTCCACGTTGTGCGTGATAGAATAAGCTGCATTCTCAACTCTCAACAAGGGAGATTACAATGGGATGAGGGAGGAGTTGGCTAATGTAGGTTGGGAGCACGGCTATTTGGTAGGACAGTTGAGGAAGAGTGGAATACTTTCAAAGAGATTTTTCATGGTGCTCAGCAGAAGTACATTCCAGTCAAAAGTAAGAACAGTAAGTGTGGGGAGAGCCAGCCTTGGATAACTAAAATAAAAGATAGTATCAAATTAAAAGCTCGTGTACAAAGTCGCAAAGAGTAGTGGGAGACTGGAGGATTGGGAAAACTTTAAAAAGCAACAGAGAACAACTAAACAAGAAATAAGGAAAGGGAAGATAGAGTATGAAAGTAAATTAGCACAAAATATAAAAAAGCAAAAGTTTTTATAAATATATAAAGTGGAAGAGGGTGGCTAAAGTCAACGTAGGTCCCTTGGAAGACGATAAGGGAAAATTGATACTGGGTGATAAGGAAATGGCTGAGGCATTGAACGACTATTTTGTGTCAGTCTTCACGGTGGAGGACGTGTCTAATATGCCAAAGAAGGGTGTTATGGATGAAATGGGAGGTGAGGACCTCGATAAAATCACTGTCACTAAAGAGATAGTAATGAGAAAGCTAGATGGCCTGAAGGTAGATAAGTCCCCTGGTCCTGATGGGATGCACCCCAGGGTGCTGAGGGAATTGGCGGAGGTTATAGTAGACACGTTGGTAATCATTTATCAAAACTCTCTAGACTCTGGGCAGGTCCCAGCGGATTGGAAGACAGCAAATGTCGTGCCACTTTTTAAAAAGACGTAGGCAAAAGTCGGGCAATATAGGCCAGTTAGCTTAACATCTGTAGTCGAGAAAATGCTTGAGGCTGTCATTAAGGAAGAAATAGCGAAACATTTAGAAAGGAGTGGTTCCATTAGACAGACGCAGCATGGATTCAGAAAGGGCAGGTCCTGTTTGACAAACTTACTGGAGTTTTTTGAGGACATAATGAGGGCAGTGGATAGAGGGGAACAGGTGGATGTCGTATACTTGGATTTCCAGAAGGTGTTCGATAAGGTGCCACACAAGAGACTTATAAATAAGATACGGATGCATGGAGTCGGAGGAAGTGTATTGGCATGGATAGTGGAGTGGTTAACCAGTAGAAGGCAGAGAGTTGGTATAAATGGGTGTTTCTCCGGTTGGCAGTCAGTGGTGAGTGAGGTGCTGCAGGGGTTGGTGCTGGACCCGCAGCTGTTTACCATTTACATTGATGATTTGGAAGAGGGGACTGGTGTAGCGTAGCAAAGTTTGCTGATGACACTAAACTGAGTGGAAAAGCAAATTGTACAGAGGTTATGGAGAGTCTGCAGAGGGATACAGATAGGTTAAGTGAGTGGGCCAAGGTCTGGCAGATGGAATACAACGTTGGTAAATGTGAAGTCATCCACTTTCGAAGGAATAATAGAAGAACAGAGTATTACTTAAATGGTGAAAGATTGCAGCATGCTGTTGTGCAGAAGGATTTGGGATGCTTGTTCATGAATCACAAAAAGTTGGCTTGCAGGTACAACAGGTTATTAAGAAGGCAAACGGAATGTTGGCCTTCATTACTAGAGGGATTGACTTCAAGAGCAGGGAGGACATGCTGCAACAGTACAGGGTACTGGTGAGGCCGCACCTGGAGTACTGTGTGCAGATCTGGTCTCCGTACTTGAGGAAGGACTGAGATGAGGAGAAACTGTTTTTCCCAGAGTGGTGAATCTGTGGAATTCTCTGCCCAGGGAGGCATTTGAGGCTTCCTCACTAAATATATTTAAGAAACAGTTAGATAGTAAGGGAATTAAGGGTTATGGGGAAAAGGCAGGTAGATGGAACTGAGTATATGGACAGATCAGCCATGATCTTATTGAATGGTGGGGCAGGCTCGATGAGCCGGATGGCCTACTCCTGCTCCAATTTCTTATGTTCTTACGTTCTGCAGTTTCCTGGGGTGTTGGGCAGAGCAGTTGCTGTACCAACTGCTTTTAGGATCAGGAGCTTCAAGATGGAAGGAATCCACACTGTGATTTAGAAAATGGCTGATCCAAGGTGACTTAATCGGATGCCACAGTAGCATAGTGGTTGATGTGAGGCTAATACAGTTTGAAGTGTCGGAGTTTGGAGTTCCATTCCAGCATCCTCTATAAGGAGTTTGTGCATTTTCACCATGATCACATGGGTTTCCTCCAGGTGCTCTGCTTTCCTCCCACAGTCCAAACACGAACCAGTTAGTCGGTTCATTGGTCATTGTGAATTGTCCTGTGATTAGGCTGGGGTTAAATAGGTGGGTTGCTGGGCAGTGGTGAGCCTGTTCCATGTTGTATCTCTAAATAAGTGATTAAACAATAGGACCTTGCACTGGAGAGCATGAGAATAATTCTGCCGTTACCGGGAACCTTGTTGTGGTGGTGTACTGAATAATGAAGTTTCACTTGAATTATTTTCAGATCTCTTCTGCTTCTGCTTTTTTTGGACAATCAACACAAGATAGATGTGTAACATCAACCGGCAGTGCCACTGGGTGCAGAGAGGACAGAACAATTACAGTCGATTCCATTGAGTGGCAGACAAAGATCTCAGGTACCCATGAACATTGATATCTCTAACCTCGGATAATTTCTTCTCCTTCTTCCTTTTTTCTTTTTCCATTCCCCATTCGGGCTCCCCTCTTATGCTTTCTCTTCTCCTCCCCTGTCATCACATCCTGGTTCCCCTCCTTCCCTTTCACCCTGGTTCACCCTCCTTTCCTACCAGATTGCTTCTTCTTCAGCCCTTTACCTCTTCCACTTACCACCTCCCAGCTCCAGTGGAGTTGTGTGATTGGGAACGAGAATCAGCCACATTGCCTCTCCCAGCAACTCTCACATTCAATCAGACTCAGAATCAGAATCAGGTTTAATATCACAGGAATATGTATTGTTTTGCAGCACCAGTACAGAGAATACATTAAAAAATAGTTATAAATTAAGTTAAGACCATAAGACATAGCAGAATTAGCTCACTTGGCCCATCGAGTCTGCTTTGCCATTCAATCACCTCAGCCCCACTCCCCGACCTTCTCCCCGTAACCTTTGATGCTGTGACCAATCAAGTATTTATCAATCTCCGCCTTAAATACACCGAATGACCTAGCTTCCAGCAGTGGTAAAAAAAATTCCACAAGTTCACCACCCTCAGGCTAAAGAAATTATTTTCCACATCTCCGTTTTAAATGGATGCCCCTCCACCATGGGAAATATTCTGTCCTAGACCCCCCCACCATGGGAAATATTCTTTCCACATCTACTCTCTCAAGGTCTTTCAACAGTTGAAAGGTTTAAATAAGATCCCCCTTACCCTTCTAAATTCCAGCGAGAACAGACCCAGGGCCATCCAACGTTCCTCGTATGATAACCCTTTCATTCCTGGAATCATCTTTGCGAACCTCCTCTGAACCCTCTCCACTGTCAGCACATCTTTTCTAAGATGAGGGGTCCAAAACTGTTCACAATACTCAAGGTAAGGCTTCACCAATGCCTTATAAAGCATCAGCATCACATCCCTGCTCTTGTATTCCAGACCTCTTGAAATGAATGCTAACATTGCACTTGCCTTCCTCACCATCAATTCAACCTGCAAGTTAACCTTTAGAGTGTTCTACACAAGACTCCCAAGTCCCCTTGCATCTCAGATATTTGGATTTTCTCACCATTTAGAAAATAGTCTGCATATTTATTTCTTCTACCAAAGGGCATGACAATGCATTTTCCAACATTATATTTCATTTTCCACTTTCTTACTCATTCTCCTAATCTGTCTAATTCTTTCTGCAGCCTTCCTGTTTCCTCAACACTACCCACCCTTCCACCAATCTTAGTATCATCTGCAAACTTGGCAACAAAACCATGTATTCCATCATCTAAATCATTGATATACAGCATAAAAAGAAGCAGTCCCAACACCGACCCCTGCAGAATACCACTAGTCACTGGGAGTCAACCAGAAAAGGATCCCTTTATTCCCACTCGCTGCTTCCTACCAATCAGCCAATGCTCTAACCATGCCACTAACTTTCCTGTAATATCATGGGCTCTTAACTTAGTAAACAGCCTCATGTGTGGCAGCTTGTTAAAAGCCTTCTGAAAATCCAAATGTACGACGTCCACTGCTTCCGCTTTTATCTATTCTACTTGTAATCTCCTCAAAGAATTCCAACAGATTTGTCAGGCAGGATTTTCCCTAAGGAAACCATACTGACTTTGTCCTATATTGTCCTGTGTCACCAAGTACTCCATAATCTCAATTCCCTCAGTGCTCAAAAGTCCATTGATCTCAGAGTACTGCAACATCTTCCCAACCACCGAGGTCAGGCTAACTGGTCTATAATTTCCTTTCTGCTGCCTGAGTTTAGGGAGCTAGGAGATAAATTAAAGAGTAGGACCTCAAAGGTAATCATTTCAGGATTATTACCGGTGCCACGTGCTAGCCAGAGTTGGAATAGCAGGATAGCTAGAATGAATATGTGGCTTGAGCGGTGGTGCAGGAGGGAGGGTTTCAGATTCTTGTGGCATTAGTACCACTTCAGGGGGAGGTGGGACCAGTACCATCTGGACGGTCTACATCTGATGTACAAACTCCAATGCCCCAAGCTGTAATTGCATCACACTAGCCACTACTAGTGTCTTTTGGAGTCAGTTCAGCATTCAGGTGATTGAAGTTATCCACACCGGTTCGGGAGCCATGGCTGAAGGGTAATAACCGATCCTGGACCTGGTTGATACAGTTGTCCTCTTCACTTATTCACAACTCTTACTTCAATAGGGGAACAAGCAGTGAATGGCTGACGCAGATCCAAGACGATCCCCACTCTCAGGATTCATTCTTGTCGGAGTTGCAGGACCCCAAGATGGGCATTCCTACCTGTGGCCCCTGTTGCTGGTTGTATATCTTTTAATCCTGGCAGGCAACGGCACTGTAGTGTACATGGTCACCACAGACAAGCGTTTGCACAGATCCACGCATTTCCTCACCGCTAACCTGGGCGTCGTGGACTTGGTGTTGGCAACTGTGGTCCTTCCAACGATGTTGGTGGGTCTCATGTGGGATGCCAGAGTTATTCTGTGGAGAAACTGCTTTATTCAGATGTACTTTTTTCATGGTATGTCAGCAGTAAGGACAATGACCCTCTCCCTGATGGCTTACGAGCATTCAGTAGCAATATGTAACCCCCAACGTCATCTCTCCCTCAATAGGGATGATATCTTTGTCAAAATGGCAGCTGTGATCTGGGTCCTCGGTTTGACTTGCTTTCTGCCTCCAGTGGTTCAGGCTTCCATTTTCCCATTCTGTGGATCAAATAAAGTTTACAATTCCTTCTGTGAGCTACTGTCAGTGACACGCCTGATTTGCCCAGAAACTGTCTCAGTCACATTGTTCATCGTTCTTTTAAACGTGTTGTTGCTCTTGTCAAGTTTGCTGATCATTGTCTGTTCGTACATCAAAGTAGCCAAATCAGTCAGAATCACAACCCAGCCAGAGAGGAGAAGGGTCTGGTCGACCTGCATCCCTCATGTGGCTGCCATTTGGATGTTCTTCCCCCTCAAGATCCTTTATAGTACAGCATTCTGTGCCAGCTGTCTCTCGCCAGCCTTTGGTGTGAGCTCTGCCCTTCTGTATGTAATCCTAAACCCTTTGGTTAGTCCCTTCGTATACATAATTACAACAAAGGAAATGAAGGAAAAGATTGCAAAACTCATCATAAAGGCTCCTCACATTGGAAGCACTGTCAGTGTGGAAGGGCACTGAGGTAATAACTGTTCCAGTCATGTTTGTGTTGATTAGTTAACCTGAAGATTCTGCTTTTTTTTTTGGCATTAAAGTTAAGTATTGTGATTTGGACCACAATAGCATAGTGTTCAGCATGACGCTATTACAGCTCGGGGCTTCAGAGTTCAATTCCAACACCCTTTCCTTGAGCCCATGGGTTTCCCCCAGACGCTCTGGTTTCCTCCCACATTCCAACGACGTACTGGTTAGTAGGTTAATTAGTCATTGTAAAGTGATGGGTGTAAATTAGATCGGTGTGTTGACAAGCAGTGCAGCCCGTTGGGCCGGAAGGGCCTGTTCTGTGGTGTATCTGTAAACAAACAAATAAATAAACTTGGAACTAAAATGAACTGTTCTAGTCTTGTCTCCAGGAGTTTGCATTTCCTGTCTCTAAGGATGCTCCAGAGTTATTTATAGCCAATTATAAATACAAGAGATTCTGCAGGTCCTGAGCAACACACACGCTACACAAGAGTAACTCAGCAAGTCAGGCAGCATCTATGGAAGGGGGCAAACAGTCATTGTTTCAGGCCGAGACCCTTCATCAGAAGTGTAGGGGAAGGGGGAGGGGGCAGAAGGCAGAATAGGAAGGTGGTTCCCTCGTCACCTGGCCACCATCTCCCTCTGGATTATTTATTTACTGAGAGATTCAGCATGGAATAGGCCCTTCGAGCGGCAACACCCAACTACACCGATTTAACCCTAACCTAATCACCGGACAATTTCCAATGACCAATTAACCTATCCAGCATGTCCTTGGACTGTGGGAGGAAATTGAACCACCCAGAGGAAACTCACTTATTCCACGGGGAGGACGTACAGAGACCACTTACAGAGAACGCCAGGATTGAACTCCAAACTCTGGGGCCCTGCGCTGTGATAGCATTGCATTAACCACTATGCTGCCCTGGTTTTCCTGTTCCTTCCCTTTCTTCCATAGTCCATTGTCTTTTCCTATCATATTCCTTCTTCAGCCCTTTATCTCTTCAACCTATCACCTCCCGGCTTCTCACCTCATCCTCGTCCCCCCACCACCCACCTCCTCACCTGGTCTCACCGATCACCTGCCAGCTTGTACTATTCTGCCAACCTTCTTATTCTGCCTCCTTGCATAAGCCATTTCCATCCTGAGGAAAAGGTCTATGCCAAATTATCTTGTACACATTTAGAAAACAGACAGACAGGGCAATGCATAGAAAAAGTTTAGGACATTATGACGTTATGAGCTAAACGTTAGGAAACGGGACTAATTTGGATGAGCATCTTCAAAGTAAATTTATTATCAAAGTACATATGTCACCACACATAACCCTGAGATTAATTTTCCTGTGAGCATTCACAATTACTACAAAGAAACACAAAGGAATCAATGAGAAACCACAGACAAGACAGACAAACAACCAATTTGTAAAACAACAACAGATTGTAGAGATATAAAAATGAAAAAAGGAACAAAACAATAATAAATATATTGAGAACATGAGTTGTAGAGTCCTTGAAAGTGAATCCGTATGTCATAAAATCAATTCAGTGTTGGAGTGAGTGAAGTTATCCCCTCTGGTTCAAGAGCCTGATTCCTGAACCTGGTGATGTGGGTCCTGAGGCTCCCGTACCTCGGCATGGTTCAGTTTGACCAAAAGGCCTATTTCCATGCTGTATACCAGTCAGAATTCCTGACAATAACTTGCTTGTACATTATCAGAGCAAAACCCACCAGTTACCTACTGGTCCCCACAGCAGCCAGCAAGCATCAGCACAGCCAGGTGGGTGACGTGTGAATGATTGACATGTTCATCATTATAACTGTAAATTTAATCATATTACAATCCAAGTGAGTAGAAGAAAATAACATTGTTGGTGTATATTACAATGTAGAATAAATCATAGCTACAAGGAAGTCTGCAAATGCTGGAAATCCAAAACAACACACACAAAATCCTGGAGAAACTCATCAGGTCAGATAGCATCTATAGAAATGAACTAACAGTTGATGTTTCAGGCCAAGACGTTTCTTCAGGACGTAACTAGATTTTTTTCATACTTAATAAATCTGTAACAAAATCCAGTATAAATAACATACGTTCAATATTGTAAGACAACTCGTTGCCCTGCACCTTTGTTTAATGTTTAAAACTGCACCTTTAACAGATGGCCAATGAATCTTACCCACTTCTCAGCTCAAGTGGCACTTCAGCCTAATATGTTTGGGACTGCCCAAGAAGGAGGCTTGTGTATGAAATTGAACCACGTTATGGCCAAAAACCTCTAAGCCTGATATCTAAACACAAGACATTCTGCAGATGCTGGAAATCCAGATCAACGCACACAAAATGCTGGAGGAACTCAGCAGGTCAGGTAGCATCTATCAAGGGGAATAAGAAGTCGATGTTTTGGGCCCAGACCCTTCATCAAAGTTCAAAGTAAATTTATTATCGAAGTACATATATAACAAGGATGTTGCCAGGATTTCTGTAGAACGTAGAAGATTAATGAGGGATTTGATAGAGGTATACAAAATTATGAGGGGTATAGATAGGGTAAATGTAAGGCTTTTTCCACAGAGGTTGGGTGAGACACAAACTAGATGTCATGGGTTAAGAATGAAAGGTGAAATGTTTAAGGGGAAACTTCTTTACTCAGAGGGTGGTAAGAGTGTGGAGCGAGCTGCCCGAGGTGCTGGATGTGGGTTTGATTTCAACATTTAAGAGAAATTTGGATAGGTATATAGATGGGAGGGGTATGGAGGGCTATGATCCAGGTGCAGGTCAATGGGACCAGGCAAATTAACAGTTTGGCAATGACTAAATGGGCTGAAGAGCCTGTGCTGTGACTCTATATGTCACCATATACCACCTTCAGATTCATTGTCTTGTGGGAATTCACAGTAGAACAGGACAGAGAGAGAGAGAACTGTTGGATTGAACTGTCTAATCATTATTTTTCTTGGAATTTAACTTTCTTATGCTTGTTTGTATGTTTATATAATCACCCATGTACCTGTAATTGTTCAGTGAGTTTTCTAGTGTTTTCAGTTGTCTTCACATTTTTCTGAAAAATTCCCAGTTTCAGCGGTGGGTATCGCATTAATTAGAGATACAGTACAGTACATAACAGGCGCTTTGAGCCTTTGGACTGTGGGAAAAGGAAACACAGGCATTCCACAGGAAGGATGTACAGACACCTTGCAGTTGACATTGGAATTAAACTCTTATCTCTAACGTACCAAACTATAGTAGCATCACACTAGCTGCTAAGCTATTGTGGCACCCATTATGTGAATAGGGGCTACTTTATTGGTTATCTTAAATTTCAACCCATCCACCTTCCCTCTCAGCTTCTTATTCCACTTATTCCAGCTTCTGACCTCTTTCTTCCTAGTTGTTGGATCCTGATGGTTTTGTGATCCAAGGTTCTTTGGAAGTCAATAATGAGGCAATAACGTGTGCTACCAGTAGTCTGGTACAGATCACATTTGTTTGACCTCTTTCTCTCTTTGCTCCGATAAGGGATCTCGAGGTAAAGGAGCCATTAGAAGATAGTGACCATAATATGATAAGTTTTAAGCTACAATTTGAGAAGGAGAAGGGAAAATCGGAAGTGTCAGTATTACAGTTGAACAAAGGGGACTATGGAGCCATGAGGGAGGAGCTGGCCAAAGTTGACTGGAAAGATACCCTAGCAGGGATGACAGTGGAACAACAATGGCAGATATTTCTGGGAATAATACAGAAGGTGCAGGATCAGTTCATTCCAAAGAGGAAGAAAGATTCTAAGGGGAGTAAGGAGCGACCGTGGATGACAAGGGAAGTCAAGGACAGTATAAAAATAAAAGAGAAGTAGTATAACATAGCAAAGACGAGTGGGAAGCCAGAGGATTGGGAAACTGTTAAAGAGCAACAGAAGATAACTAAAAAGGCAATACGGGGAGAAAAGATGAGGTAAGCTAGCCAAGAATATAAAGGAGGATAGTAAAAGCTTCTTTAAGTATGTGAAGAGGAAAAATTAGTTAAGACCAAAGTTGGGCCCTTGAAGATAGAAACGGGTGAATTTATTATGGGGAACAAGGAAATGGCAGACGAGTTGAACAGGTTCTTTGGATCTGTCTTCACTAGGGAAGACACAAACAATCTCCCAGATGTAATAATGCCCGGAGGACCTAGGGTAACGGAAGAACTGAAGGAGATTCACATTAGGCAGAAAATGGTGTTGGATAGACTGATGGGACTGAAGGCTGATAAGTCCCCGGGACCTGATGGTCTGCACCCCAGGGTACTTAAGGAAGTGGCTCTAGAGATCGTGGATGCATTGGTAATCATTTTCCAATGTTCTATAGATTCAGAATCAGTTCCTGTGGTTTGGAGGGTAGCTAATGTTATCCCACTTTTTAAGAAAGGAGGAAGAGAGAAAACGGAATTATAGACCAGTTAGCCTGACATCAGTGGTGGGGAAGATGCTGGAGTCAATTATAAAAGATGAAATAGCCGCACATTTGGACAGCAGTAACAGGATTGGTCGGAGTTAGCATGCATTTACGAAGGGGAAATCATGCTTGACTAATCTTCTGGAATTTTTTGAGGATGTAACTATGAAAATGGATAAGGGAGAACCAGTGGATGTAGTGTACCTGGACTTTCAGAAAGCCTTTGATAAGGTCCTACATAGGAGATTAGTGGGTAAAACTGGAGCACATGGTATTGGGGGTAGGGTACTGACATGGATAGAAAATTGGTTGGCAGACAGGAAACAAAGAGTAGGGATTAATGTGTCCCTTTCAGTATGGCAGGCAGTGACTAGTGGGGTACCGCAAGGCTCGGTGCTGGGACCGCAGCTATTTACAATATACATTAATGATTTAGATGAAGGGATTAAACGTAACATTAGCAAATTTGCAGATGACACAAAGCTGGGTGGCAGTGTGAAATGTAAGGAGGATGTTATGAGAATGCAGGGTGACTTGGACAGGCTGGGTGAGTGGGTGGATGCATGGCAGATGCAGTTTAATGTGGATAAATGTGAGGTTTTCCACTTCGGTGGCAAGAACAGGAAGGCAGATTACTATCTGAATGGTGTCAAGTTAGGAAAAGAGGAAGTACAATGAGATCTAGGTGTCCTTGTTCATCAGTCACTGAAAGTAAGCATGCAGGTACAGCAGGCAGTGAAGAAAGCTAATGGCATGTTGGCCTTCATAACAAGGGGAGTTGAGTATAAGAGCAAAGAGGTCCTTCTGCAGCTGTACAGGGCCCTGGTGAGACCACACCTGGAGTACTGTGTGCAGTTTTGGTCTCCAAATTTGAGGAAGGACATTCCTGCTATTGAGGGAGTGCAGCGTAGGTTCACGAGGTTAATTCCCGGGATGGCGGGACTGTCCTAAGTTGAAAGATTGGAGCAACTGGGATTGTATACACTGGAATTTAGAAGGATGAGAGGGGATCTGATTGAAACATATAAGATCATTAAGGGATTGGACACGCTAGAGGCAGGAAACATGTTCCTGATGTTGGGGGAGTCCAGAACCAGAGACCACAGTTTAAGAATAAGGGGTAGGCCATTTAGAATGGAGTTGAGGAAAAACTTTTTCACCCAGAGAGTTGTGGATCTATGGAATGCTCTGCCCCAGAAGGCTGTGGAAGCCAATTCTCTGGATGCTTTCAAGCAAGAGTTAGATAGAGCTCTTAAAAATAGTGGAGTCAAGGGATATGGGGAGAAGGCAGGAACGGGGTACTGATTGTGGATGATCAGCCATGATCACAGTGAATGGTGGTGCTGGCTCGACGGGTGGAATGGCCTACTCCTGCACCTATTGTCTATTGTCTCTCTATCCTTACCCTTCAATTCCTTTGTTTTTGTAACACTTAACAAAATGATCATAAGCAACAAGTTTCCTGCCTCATTATTGACTCCCAAAGAACCTTGGATCAATATCATCAGGATTCAACAAGTGGGAAGAAAGAGGGCAGAAGTTGGATAAGAAGGTGATGGAAGAGGGGAAGGAGTACAAGCTGGCGGTTGATAGGTGAGACCAGATGAGGGAGGAGGTGGATGGGTTGAAATTTTGATATTGACTGGTTAGTCTCCTCCCTAGATGCTGCCTGACATGCTGAGTTCTTCCAGCGTTTTATGTGTGTGTGTGTGATAAGTATCACATGTTGACTCTGCTCATTCAGCCTAGCACTTTGAAAGAGCTGACGAATAATGTCTCTTCCTTCTATGACCTGTTAAAAAAGCTTCCCTTGCAGATATTTGTCCAATTCTTTTCCAGAGGCTAATGCATGGTAGAGAAGTGGTTATCGTAATGCTTTACAGTGCCAGCAACCCAGGTTGAATTCCCACCATTGAGAGTAAGGAGTTTGTACGTCTCCCTGGGACTCCATGGGTTTCCTCTGGGTGCTCCAGTTACCTCCACATTACAAAGACATACAGATTAGAATTAGGAAGTTGTGAGCATGCTATGTTGGTGCTAGAAGCATGGCGGCACTTGTGGGCTGACACCAGCACATCCTTGAGCTCTGTGGGTCACTGACACAAACACATTTCACTGTATGTTTCAATGCACAAATAAAGCTAATCTTTCTCTATAATGTGCTCCAGATCAACACAACTTGCCATGCAGTCATCTTTTCCCTTGTGTTAACTTGCACTCTTTCACTAATTCCTTAAATTACCTCTTCAGATATTAGAACAAAATAAGGGATTTACACGATCAGCCATGAGCCACCAGGCAGTAAAGCTGGAAATCTTGAGCAACATGCACAAAAATGTGTTGGAGGAACTCAGCAGGTTACCCGCCCACCTTCCCCTCATCTAAAATTTGCCAACTTGTAATCCTTCCTCTCGCCCCACCATCTTAACCTGGTTATTTCCCCTTTCTTCCTCATCCCGATAAAGGGTCTTGGCCCAATATGTTGACCGTTTATTCCCCACCATAGCTGCTGCCTGACTTACTGAGTTTCTTCAATGTTTTGTGTTTGTTGCTGTGTTTAATGACCATGGGACCCCAGGTTGGAAATCCCTGTTCTAAAGGGACATTCCTCCATGCTGAGGTTGTGCTCTCACACCAGACATGGGTGAAAACAGGAGATGTGAGAGGCAGCTGCTTCTGGCCTTTCATGCCAACAAGCTTCTCTTGGTCTGTATTTCCCTGATGTTAGTGATGATTGCAGCTTTCCCAAACTTTCCTAAGTTTCACATAACCTTCCCCGCCCCGCATTAAAAGATAGGATTAGTGGATATTTCCCCGCAGATCCTATGTCTTGGATTCAGCCATTTGAGTCTGTCACACCATTGTATCTCAGCTCCTTTGTTTATCTTACCTCTCTCTTGCTAGACGAGACCACCCAAAAAAAACCTCTTTTCCGAATCCAGAAATTTTCAATCACACTTGGAATCGAGTTTGAGATTCCCGGTACCCCTTGTTTCCTGATTTCATTAAAGAAGCAATTTCAGATTTCAAGACTCATTTTTCATGATATCTGAGAAGTTTATCGGTAACAATGAGTTGCTGCTGTTGTTAATGTCTTGAATGAAATTCCTCAATAATTGAAAGGAATCGAGATTTAATCTTTTAAAACCCTGTATGATTCTGGCAAAGTTGCAATGTAATGTACATTCTCTCCAAAGCTGGTGGATCATCCTCCTAAGGCAGGGGTTCCCATCCTGGGATCCATGCTTAATGGTATTGGTCCATGGCATAAAAAGGTTGGGTACCCCGCTCTAGAATGTAGATGAGGAGGAATTTTTTTCCGCCGGAGAGTGGTAAATTTGTGGAATTCATTGGCACAGACAGCTGGAGATAAGACATTTGGTATATTTGGAACAAATATTTGTAGATATTTAACTAGAAAGGGCATCAAAAGTTATGGGGTTGAGAGGGATAATAAATCAGCCATGATGTAATGATGGAGCAGACTCCGAATAGCCAATTCTGCTCCTGTGTCATACAGTCTAGTGAGAGATACAAGACCCTTTCAACTGTAGGATAGGGTTTTGTGGCTTGCACCTTTAAAACAGAAAAACATTTAACATGAAGAGTTTAGTACGTTATACTGGTTACTACAACACAGGCATCGTCCTAAGAAGTACAAAGTGCGGATTAACGTTGGTGAAGTGTCCAATGCACATTTCCTGATATAATTAAACAGAGTTTGTAACAGGTTGCTTCAAAACCATGATTAGAATCTCGTCCATTAACCTCAGTTGCTGTGGATGTCGAGGAGGGCCTCAGGCCTCAGTAGTGTGGGGAGTCTTCATGGTCCTGGCAACTGATATCCAACGACTCCTGAATCTGCACCTCCTTCTGTCTGAGCTGCACCGAGTCTACCAGCTCGTAAATAGTCGCCAGCGACCACACAGGAGACAGGTACCAGGAGAGTATGGTGCCATCTTTGCCGATTAGCAGCATCATAAAGTGCTCCTCACTGACCTGGAAGTGTTCACGCAGGCCATTTACCACCAGCGAGGAAAGTTTCTCCTTTTCCACTTGGGATCTCCCTGTGTTAAATACATTAAAGAAGTTAACATTAAACACAAACTCACACGGTATGCAAACAGGCTTTTCAATGCTGGGCAGGATACATATATATCCCCATACACAACCCTAATATATGATTCATTTTCTTGTGGGCATTCACAGTAAATCCAAAAAACACAATAGAAAATGAAAAACCACACACAACAAAACAGACAGAAAAACAATGTGCAAAAGGCAACAAACTATGCAAAATGAAAGAAAAACAAAATAATAATAATAATAAACAAATAATTAATAAATGCATAGGAAGCAGGGAGTAAATAAGGTGCTTGAGGAGTATAAGAAGTGCAAGAAAATACTTAAGAAAGAAATCAGGAGGGCTAAAAGAAGACATGAGGTTGCCTTGGCAGTCAAAGTGAAGGATAATCCAAAGAGCTTTTACAGGTATATTAAGAACAAAAGGATTGTAAGGGATAAAATTGGTCCTCTTGAAGATCAGAGTGGTCGGCTATGTGCGGAACCAAAGGAAATGGGGGAGATCTTAAATAGGTTTTTTGCGTCTGTGTTTACTAAGGAAACTGGCATGAAGTCTATGGAATTAAGGGAAACAAGTA
The DNA here is from genome assembly GCF_030028105.1 of Mobula birostris. Classification (NCBI taxonomy): domain Eukaryota; kingdom Metazoa; phylum Chordata; class Chondrichthyes; order Myliobatiformes; family Myliobatidae; genus Mobula; species Mobula birostris. Next base: position 6,390,661 of record NC_092374.1, on the reverse strand, counting down.
GTGAGATCATGGAAACTGTACAGATCGAAAAGGAGGAGGTCCTTGCGGAGGTTCTTGAGGAAAATTAAAGTGGATAAATCCCTGGGACCTGACAGGGTGTTCCCTCGGACCTTGAAAGAGACTAGTGTTGAAATTGCAGGGGCCCTGGCTGAAATATTTAAAATGTCGCTGTCTACAGGTGAGCTGCCGGAGGATTGGAGAGTGGCTCAGGTTGTTCCGTTGTTTAAAAAAAGATCGAAAAGTAATCCGGGAAATTATAGGCCAGTAAGTTTAACGTCGGTAGTAGGTAAGTTATTGGAGGGAGTACTAAGAGACAGAATCTACAAGCATTTGGATAGACTGGGACTTATTAGGGAGAGTCAACATGGCTTTGTGCGTGGTAGGTCATGTTTGACCAATCTGTTGGAGTTTTTCGAGGAGGTTACCAGGAAAGTGGATGAAGGGAAGGCAGTGGATATTGTCTACATGGACTTCAGTAAGGCCTTTGACAAGGTCCCGCATGGGAGTTTAGTTCAGAAAATTCAGTCGCTAGGTATACATGGAGAGGTGGTAAATTGGATTAGACATTGGCTCGATGGAAGAAGCCAGAGAGTGGTGGTAGAGAATTGCTTCTCTGAGTGGAGGCCTGTGACTAGTGCTGTGCCACAGGGATCAGTGCTGGGTCCATTGTTATTTGTCATCTATATCAATGATCTGGATGATAATGTGGTAAATTGGATCAGCAAGTTTACTGATGATACAAAGATTGGAGGTGTAGTAGACAGTGAGTAAGGTTTTCAGAGCCTGCATAGGGACTTGGACCAGCTGGAAAAACGGGCTGAAAAATGGCAGATGGAGTTTAATACTGACAAGTGTGAGGTATTGCACGTTGGAAGGACAAACCAATGTAGAACATACAGGGTTAATGGTAAGGCACTGAGGAGTGCAGTGGAACAGAGGGATCTGGGAATACAGATACAAAATTCCCTAAAAGTGGCGTCACAGGTAGATAGGGTCGTAAAGAGAGCTATTGGTACATTGGCCTTTATTAATCAAAGTATTGAGTATAAGAGCTGGAATGTTATGATGAGGTTGTATAAGGCATTGGTGAGGCCGAATCTGGAGTATTGTGTTCAGTTTTGGTCACCAAATTACAGGAAAGATATAAATAAGGTTGAAAGAGTGCAGAGAAGGTTTACAAGAATGTTGCCGGGACTTGAGAAACTCAGTTACAGAGAAAGGTTGAATAGGTTAGGACTTTATTCCCTGGAGCGTAGAAGAATGAGGGGAGATTTGATAGAGGTATATAAAATTATGATGGGTATAGATAGAGTGAATGCAAGCAGGCTTTTTCCACTGAGGCAAGGGGAGAAAAAAACCAGAGGACATGGGTTTAGGGTGAGGGGGGAAAAGTTTAAAGGGAACATTAGGGGAGGCTTCTTCACATAGAGAGTGGTGGGAGTATGGAATGAGCTGCCAGACAAGGTGGTAAATGCGGGTTCTTTTTTAATATTTAAGAATAAATTGGACAGATACATGGATGGGAGGTGTATGGAGGGATATGGTCCGTGTGCAGGTCAGTGGGACTAGGCAGAAAATGGTTCAGCACAGCCAAGAAGGGCCAAAAGGCCTGTTTCTGTGCTGTACTTTCTATGGTTTCTATGGTTTCTAAATATCAGTACATGAAATGAAGAGCTCTTGAGAGTGAGTCCATAGGTTGTGGGAACAGTTCAGTGCTGGGGTGAGTAAAGTTATCCTCTCTGGTTCAAGTGCTTGATAGTTGAGGGGTAATAACTGTTCTTGAAACTGGTGATGTGAGTCCTGAGGCCCTGTGCCTCCTTTGCCAGTGAGCAGTGAGAAAAGAGCAGGTCCTGTGTGGTGGGAGTCCCTGATGATGAGACTGCTTTGCTGAGACAGCATTTCATGTAGATACGCTCAATAGTGGGGTGGGGGGCTTTACCCATGATGGACTGGGCTGTATACACGACTTTTTGTCGGATTTTCAATCCCCTCCAGACATCTCCTATCTATCCATGTACCCGTCCAAGTAACTGTTAAATATTGTTAACGTACCAGCCTCAATCACTTCCTCTGGCAGCTCATTCCGTATACTGATCAACACATTCCAGAATCAGAATCAGGTTTATTATCACCGGCATGTGACGTGAAATTTGTTAACTTAGCAGCAGCAGTACAATGCAATACATAATATAGAAGAGAAAAAACCAAAATAAAATAACAGTAGTAATAAATAAATAACTAAATCAATTACAGTATACATATATTGAATAGATTAAAAGTTGTGCAAAAACAGAAATTATATTTAAAAAGTGAGGCAGTGTCTAATGGTTCAATGTCCATTTAGGAATCAGATGGCAGAGCGGAAGAAGCTGTTCCTGAATGGCTGAGTGTGTGCCTTCAGGCTCTGTACCTCTGACCTGATGATAATAGTGAGAAAAGGGCATGCCCTGGGTGCTGGAAGTCCTTAATAGTGGACGCTGCCTTTCTGAGACACCGCTCCCTGAATGCTCCTCATGGTACATCTATAGAAGTTTTTGAATATATTTGTTGACATACCAAATCTCTACAAACTCCTAATGAAGTATAGTTGCTGTCTTGCCTTCTTTATAACTACAGCAATATGTTGGGACCAGGTTAGATCCTCAGAGATCTTGACACCCAGGAACTTGAAACTGCTCACTCTCTCCACTTCTGATCCCTCTATGAGGATTGGTATGTGTTCCTTCGTCTTACCCTTCCTGAAGTCCACAATCAGCTCTTTAGTCTTACTGACATTGAGTGCTAGGTCGTTGCTGCAGCACCACTCCACTAGTTGGCATATCTCACTCCTGTATGCCCTCTCGTCCCTACCTGAGATTCTAACAACAATGGTTGTATCATCAGCAAATTTATAGATGGTATTTGAGCTATGCCTAGCCACACAGTCATGGGTATATAGAGAGTAGAGCAGTGGGCTAAGCACACACCCCTGAGGTGCACCAGTGTTGATCATCAGCGAGGAGGTAAGTAAGTACGTTCATTCCTTATTTAAATCTTGAGAGAATAGGGGATATGTCTACAGAGGCAGTGTTCTGCTCTGGGTGACAGATGTGGGATTTCTGGGAGACTCCCAGCCTGCCCGATGGCCACATCTGCAATAGGTACATCGAGATTCAGCTCTTTAGAGATCGTGTTAGGAAACTGGAGCTGCAGCTCGATGACCTTCAGCTTGTTAGGGAAAGTGAGTTTGTGATAGACAGGAGCTACAGGGAGTTAGTCACCCCAAGGCTACAGGAGACAGTTAATGGGTGACTGTCAGGAGAGGGAAGGGAGAACGTCAGATAGTGGAGAGAACCACTGTGGCTGTCCTTCTCAACAATAAGAACTCCATTTTGAGTATAGTTGGGAGCTTCAACCTACCTGGGGGAAGCAACAGCGGCAGTGCTTCTGGCACTGAGTCTGACCCTGTGGCTCAGAAGGGTAGGGAACTAAAGAGGAGGGCAGCAGTGATAGGAGACTCTATAGTCAGGGGGACAAACAGGTGATTCTGTGGACATGAAAAGGAAACATGGATGGTAGTTTGCCTTCGGGGGTGCCAGGGTCCAAGATGTTTCTGAACACGTCCACAATATCCTGAAAAGAGAGTGAGCAACCAGAAGTCGTGGTACATATTGGTAGCAATGACATAGGTAGATAAAGGGAGGAGGTCCTGAAAAAAGAATACAGGGAGTTAGGAAAGAAGCTGAGAAGCAGGACCTCAAGGGTAGTAATCTCGGGATTGCTGCCTGTGCCACGCAATAGCGAGAATAGATTGAGGTGGCAGATAAATGCGTGGCTGAAGAACTGGAGCAGGGGGCAGGGATTCAGATTTCTGGATCATTGGGACCTCTTCTGGGGCAGGTGGGACCAGTACAAAAGGGACGGGTTGCACTTGAATCCAAAGGGGATCAATATCTTGCAGGCAGGTTTACTAGAGCTGTTGGGAGTGGTTTAAACTAATATGGCAGAGGAATGGGAACCAGGATGATAGAGCTGAGGACAAGCCAGCAGGTTTACAAGTAAGGAAGGACAAGCCAATGATTAGGTACAAATACAGACAGAACAAAGAGTTAAATTACACCACAGAGACAAAAGTCAAAAAGATGAAGAATGCAGGACTGAAGGTGCTCTATTTAAATGTGCATAGCATTTGAAATAAGATGGATGAACCCTTGGCACAATCAGTATGACATTGTGGCATTACTGAGTCATGGTTGAAAGAAGGCCATAATTGGAAGCTTAGCATCAAAGGATATACTTAGTATCAAAGGACAGGCAGGAAGGCATAGGCAGTGATGTGGCTTTGTTGGTAAGAAATGGAATTACATCCTTGGAAAGAGATGACATATGGTCAGAGAATGTTGAATTTTGTGGGTGGAGTTAAGAAACTGCAAGGGTGAAAAAACCATTATGAGAATCATAAAGAGGCCTCCAAATAGTAGCCAAGGTGTGGGGTTGAGATTGTAAAGGGAGCTGGAAGAGGCATGTAATAAGGGTAATGACACAATTGTAATGCGAGACTTCAATATGCAAGGGGATTGGGAAAATCAAGTTGGTGTCAGATCGCAAGAGAGGGAATTTGCAGATGCCTACGAGATGGCTTTTTAGAGCAACTTGTGCTTGAGCCTACTCGGTGAAAGACCATCTTAGATTGGGTGTTGTGTAGGAACCCAGATATTATTAGGGAGCTTAACGTAAAGGAACCCTTAGGAGACAGTGATCATAATATGATCACTTCCATAGCTGTGATCATATTATGTGATCAGTTCTATAGATGTACTGTGGAGAGCATTCTAACAGGCTACATCACTGTCTGGTGTTGGGGGTGGGGGTGGTGGGTGCTACTACACAGGACCGAAAGAAAGAGTTGTAAATTTAGTCGGCTCCATCTTGGGTACTAGCCTACAAAGTACCCAGGATATCTTCAGGGAACGGTCTCTCAGAAAGGCAGCGTCCATTATTAAGGACCTCCAGCACCCAGGGCATGTCTTTTTCTCACTGTTACCAGATACAGAAGCCTGAAGGCATACATTCAGCGATTCAGGAACAGCTTCTTCCCCTCTGCCATCTGATTCCTAAGTGGACATTGATCCCTTGGACACGACCTCACTTTTTTAAATATACAGTATTTCTGTTTTTGCACGATTTTTAATCTATTCATTATACGTATACTGTATTTGATTGATTGATTTCTTTCTCTTTTTCTTCTTCTTCTTCTGCTACTGCTGTTATCAAATTTCACGATGCATGCTGGTGATAAGAAACCTGATTCTGAATTCATACTGCAGTTTGAGAGGGAGAAGCATAAGTCACATGTATCAGTATCACAATGGAATGAAGGGAATTACTGAGGCATGAGAGTGGAGCTTGTCCAGGTGGATTGGAGGAGGATACTGGCAGGGACGATGGCACATGTTCTCTAAACCATAGGCATCCGTTAGTCTCATGAGACCATAGATTTGCACCTTGGAAGGTTTCCAGGGCGCAGGCCTGGGCAAGGTTGTATGGAAGACCGGCAGTTGCCCATGCTGCAAGTCTCCCCTCTCCACGCCACCGATGTTGTCCAAGGGAAGGGCACGAGGGCCGATGCTGGCACCAGTGTTGTCGCAGAGCAACGTGTGGTTAAGTGCCTTGCTCAAGACACAACACGCTGCCTCAGCTGAGGCTCGAACTAGCGACCTTCAGGTCACTAGACCGACGCCTTAACCACTTGGCCACATGCTCTAAACCAGTCAGCATCCTGGTGAACCTCTTCTGCACCCTCTCCAAAGTTTCCACATCCTTTCTGTAATAAATTGCACCCAGTTCTGAAATGTTGAAATTGACAAGTCTAATCTGTGTACGTGCGCACACATACTCTTCTTCTTCGGTTGTCCATTGAAATCCAATGACGATGTCCGCTCCTTTAACGGTGAGATCTTTGATGACTATACAGTCCTATCCAGGACCCACAAGCTCTATTGTAGGTGGGACATGTATATGTGGTAGTGGTGGCTACCATGGCTGCATTTCTCCTGGCTCTCTTCTGCTGTCTTCTGGTTGTTATTTCCATCTCCAGAATACGAACCCCGTCCCTACACAGCTGCTGCCAAGTGGTACGGTCAGTAGCAACATCCTCCAGGTCCTCGGGTCTGATCTTGCACTTTCTTAAAGCATTCTTCATCTGATCCTCATAGCGCTTCTCCGGCCTTCCAGCTGAGCATCAACCATGATGTAGTTGGCCATATAACACTCCACGGGGTTGCCGACATGGGGGAATCCTTATCACGTGCCCCAGCCACTGCAGCTCGCGCGCGCGCACACACACACGCACACACGCACACACACACACACACACACACACACACGGCATGGTAGTGTAGCCATTAGCATAACACTATTCTAGAATCAGCATTCATTTCTCGTTACTGTCTGTAAGTTTAAATGTTCTCCCCGTAACCATGTGGGTTTCCTCCCACATCCCGAAGATGTCTGGGGTAGGGTTAGTAAGTTGTCAGCATACTATGTTGGTACCAGAAGCATGACGACACTTGCAGGTTTCTCCCCCCAGCGTAAATTCGAACAGCATTGGTCATTGCCACAAGCAATGCATTTCACAATATGTTTCATGAACACGTGACAGATAAAGCTAATCTTTCATCTCCAACACATATACACATATACTTTAGACCAGGGGTTCCCAATCTTATTTTATGCCATGGACCCCTACGTTAACAGTGGGCCTCAGGTTGGAAACCCCTGCTTTAGACAGAGCTCAGTCAATCCAGGTAGATTCAACAACCCAGTCCCAAAGCAATGCCACGGTGTCAGGATAGAAAAATTGTCAGTCAGTCAGTCCAGCCATGGATAGTGCAATGATAACACAACCCATCAAACATCATCCTTACCACTGGGAGGAAACAGCTCCAGCGTTCCTGAGGTATCTTCCCCTGTTCCTGTCAACTTCAACAGAGCAAAGTGGCGAATCCCTAATGAAATACAGACATTTCAATACATGATTCACAAAAATAACAGCTACAGAAGATGCAGGTCTGAAACAAAGGTGGAAAATGCTGGAAACACTCGGTATCTGTGGAGGGAGAGAGAGAGAAATGGCCAACATTTTCATGTCTGCAATCCTTTGTCAGGACTGGGAAAGAGATGGTAATTTTTTGGAAATGGGGAGGGATAAGTAGAGCAAAGGGAATGTCTGTGATAGGATAAACAGTTTAACGCAGTTGCAAATCTTTCCGCACATGTCTTCCCTGCTGAGGTTTTCCAACACTTTCCTGTTCTGTTTATACACCACTCTGTTTTTTTATGCAGTGAACAGTGGAGCATTGCGATAGAACAGAGGGATCTGGGAACACACATCCATAATTCCTTGGAAGTGACATCACAGGTAGATAGGGACATAAAGACAGCCTTTGGCACAGAGGCTTTCATAAATTGCAGTACTGAGTTCAGGAGTTGTGATGTACATTGTGGTTGTATAAGATGCTGGTGAGGTCTAACTTGGATTATTGGGCAGGTCTGGTCACCTATAGGAAAGATGTCAATATGATTGAAAGAATGCAAAGGAAATTTACAAGGATGTTGCTGGGACTTGGGGATAGGAGTTATAGGGAAAGGTTGAATAGGTTAGACTTTATTTCCTGGAGCGAAGGAGAATAAGGGAAGATTTGATTAAAATTATGAGGGATATAGATAGGGTAAATGCAAGTAGGCTTTTTCCACTGAGTTTGGGTGATACTAGAACTAAGGAATTTCTTCATTCAGAGGGTGGTGAGAGAATGGAACGAGCTGAGAGCACGTTCAATTAAGAGAAATTTGGTTAAGTACATGGATGGGAGGGATATAGAGGGCTATGGTCCAGCTGCAGGTTGATGGGAACAGGCAGAACACAGGCTGGATGGGCTGGATGGCCTGTTTCTGCTGTAGTGCATCTATGACTACATGAGTCTTGGCTCTCTTTATCTATTTGTTTATTTATTGACAAAGCGCAGAATAGGCCCCCTAAAGCCACGCCACTTAGCAATCCCCCGATTTAATCCTAGCCTCACCATGGGACAATTTACAATACTTGGGAGTCCTTGCGCAAGGTACCCTAAAGGTTAACCTGCAGGTTGAGTCGGAGGTGAAGAAGCCGAATGCAATGTTGGCATTCATTTCCAGAGGTATAGAATATAAGAGCAGGGATGTGATGTTGAGGCTCTATAAGGCACTCATGAGACCACACTTGCAGTGTTGTGTGCAGTTTTGGGCTCCTTATTTTAGAAAGGATATACTGACATTGAAGAGGGTTCAGAGAAGATTCACGAGAATGATTCCAAGAATGAAAGGGTTACCGTATGAGGAACGTCTGGCAGCTCTTGGGCTGTATTCCCTGGAGTTCAGGAGAATGAGGGGGGATTTCATAGAAACATTCCAAATGTTAAAAGGCCTGAACAGATTAGATATGGCAAAGTTATTTCCCATGGTAGGGGATTCTAGGACAAGAGGGCACAACTTCAGGATTGAAGGACGTCCTTTTAGAACTGAGATGCAGAGAAATTACTTTAGTCAGAGGGTGGTAAATCTGTGGAATTTGTTGCCATGAGCGGCTGTGGAGACCAAGTCATTGGGTATATTTAAGGCAGAGATAGATAGGTTCTTGATTAGCCAGGGCATCAAAGGGTATGGGGAGAAGACAGGGGAGTGGGGATGACTGGATGAAATGGATCAGCCCATGATTGAATGGCGGAGCAGACTTGATGGGCCGAATGGCCTGCTTCTGCTCCTAAATCTTATGGTCTTATGGACCAATTAACCCACCAAGCATCACATCATTGGACTGTGGGAGGAAACCGGAGCATCTGGAGGAAACCCATGTAGTCACGGGGAGAACTCCTTACAGCCAGCGGTGGGAATTGAACCCCAGTCGCCTGTACTGTAAAGCGTTGTGCTAACCACTGCACTACCGTGCCGCCCAGTGTTACAATAAGAAATATATATGAAAAAAACACAGTGCAGAAAAGAGCAAAAAGCGAGGTAGTGTTCATGGGTTCAGAAATTTGTGTTATCCCTTTGTTCTACACAGACCCAAAACACTGACTGCTTCTCGTTGCACTGAGGCTGTGTGACTTACCAGTTTTTACTGCAGTTTCTATGTGTGCTGTGCGCTGTGTGTGACAATGTACAGTGTTTCGCACCTTGGCCCCGGAAGGACATCGTTTCCTTTAGCTGTGTGGTTGAATGACAATTAAATTTGAACTTCTGTCTTTGTGATGGAACACACTAACAATGCTGGGGCTACTTGTGAAGTTTCTCAGTGGTCTTGGGTGACGTGATGCCTATTTTGGTGGCACTCTACCCTCTGGATGTGGCACAAGAGACTGCAGATGCTGGAGGAACATCTCTTGCCCCACTCTCATCGGCGAGAAGACTACGTATGTACCATCCACGCCAGGACCACCAGACTCGAGAACAGTTACCTTCCCCAATCAGTAAGGCAGATCAACACCTCCACCCACTAACCCACCCCTCCACGCCCCCAACCACCAGTACTTTATCATTTCCTGTCAGTCACCTTATGTATAGATATTCCAGTGTCTAACGTCACTTCATGGACATACGATCAATCTATGTACATAAGCTATCTTGTGTATTTATATTTATTGTGTTTTTTATTATTATTGTGTTCTTTATCTTATTATGTGTTTTTGTGTTGCATCGGATCTGGAGTAACAATGATTTTGTTCCCCCTTTACACTTGTGTACTGGAAATGACATTAAACACTCCTGAATCTTGAATCTGTGGGAGGAAATAGACAGTCGACGTTTCGGGCTAAATCCCCTAATCTGGACACAGCTTGGATTAAGTCAGGCTTGTCAGCTGTACCTTGGTCTCCCATCCCTGGACTCGCCTTAGCAACAGTAGGCACCATTTGTACGGTCATTAAAATGAGGCAAAAGATTAAAGTTGTAAGAGCAGAGGGAACGTAGGGAGCACCAGGAAGGGAGCGGCTAGTGAGGAAAATGAGGATAGGAAAGCCAGGACTGCGAACTTAGCGGGGAAATTCTGGAATTCTTTTCCCATTCTGGGAAAACCTCGCTGGGGTTTAGAAGGATGACGGTGGGGGTTGGGGGGTGGAGTGTGGGGCATCTCATTGAAAGCTGTCAAATATTGAAAGGCCTGGAGACAGTGGATCTGAAGAGGAAGTTTCCTGTAGTGGGGGAGTCTGGGGCCAGGGGGCACAGCCTCAGAATAGAGGGACACCCCTTTAGAACAGAGATGAAGAGGAATTTCTTCAGCCATTGAGTGGTGAATCATCACCATAGAGGGTTGTGGAGGCCAAGTCATTCGGTATATTTAAAGCAGAGATTGATAGATTATTCATTAGTCAGGGCATCAGAGGTTATGGCACAGGAGAGTGGGGTTGAGAGGGTTAATAAATCAGCCATGATGAAATGGTGGAGAAGATTTGATGGGCTGAACAGCTTAATTCTGCTCCTATATGTTCTATCTGCTCCTATGGTCTAAAAGTCCCCGCCTCTCACACCTGTGATACTATCTGAGAGGGATGAGAGTTGAGGGGCCTGCCTGCGTTAAGAAGGGTGCGCTGATCATGAAATGAATTGGCCCAGGATCAGCAGGGTATGTGCTACAGGTCCTGAGGTGTAAACAGCTGTCAAAATAACTTACCCAAATGGCAGTCCTGGCCGGTGACAGCCGACATCTGCTGCTGGAACATCCATTCTTCCTCGTCAGGAGCTGAAATTATCAGCAGCCTTCGCTTCCACTGCAACCTTAGAAAGAAAACGGACAATGGACAGACCCATGAAGATGCAGAGACTGGAGGAATACGGACTTGTGTAGGCAGAAAGGATGCATTTAAATGGTTCTGCACAACATCGGCTAAAAGACCTGTACCTGTGCTTCACTGTTCTACACTCAGCAGCCACTTTATTAGATACGTCCTGTGCCTAATAAAATGGCCACTGAGTGTATGTTCGTGGTCTTCGGCTGCTGTAGCCCACCCACTTCAAGGTTCAACGTGTTGTGTGTTCAGAGATGCTTCTCTGCACACCACTGTTGTAACGCGTGTTTATTTGAGTTACTGTCACCTTCCTGTCAGCTTGAACCAGCCTGGCCATTCTCCTCTGACCTCTCTCATTAACAAGATGTCTTTGCCCACAGAACTGCCACTCCACTCTCTGGATGTTTTTTTGATTTTTCACTCCATTCTCTGTAAACTCTGGAGGTTGTTGTGTGTGAAAATCCCAGCAGTTTCTGAGTTACTCAAACTGAATGACTGTACGAACAGTCATTCCACAGTCAAAGTCACCTCTTCCCCATTCTGATGTTTGGTCTGATCAACAACTGAACCTCTTGACCACGTCTGCATGCTTTTATGCGTTGAGATACAGCCACCTGATTGGCTGGTTAGATATTTGCATTAACGAGCAGGTGTGCAGGTGTTCCTGGCCACTGAGTGTAGTTAGCTCAGAGTGATGAGATTTCACATCCAACCACAGCAGCTAAGGAACTTAAATTCAAATAAAACTGGATTTAAAAAACTAATCTCAGGCACAATATGTATGGAACCACCGTTTGCTTTCCCTGGAGCAGTGGAGGCTAATGGGTCACCCAGTAGAGGCATAGACTAGAGTTTCTTTCACAGGGTTGAAATGTCTAATACTAGAGGGCATGCATTTAAGGTGAGAGGGGAGAAGTTCAAAGGAGATGTGAGGGGCAATGTTTTATTTATGCAGAGAGTGGTGGGTGCCCGGAATGCATTGCCTGAGGTGGTGGTGGAGGCAGATACAATAGAGGTATCTAAGAGGCTCTTAGGTAGGAACAAGCATCTGCAGGAATGGAGGGATATGGACCATGTTAGTAAAGATAAAAAGTTGTGGGTATGTTATGTTGATGCAGAAGTGTGACCAAACTTCAACACTCAGATTTATTTCATGGCATTTCCAGTTCACAAAGGTAAAAGAGAACAAAATAATTGTTACTGCGGATCTGATACAGCACAAAAAACACAATAAATATAATCACACACAAGATCGCTTATATACTCAGATTGAGTGTATGTCGATAAAGTGACGCCAGGCACTGGAGTGTCTGTACATAAGGTGACTGACTGGAAATGATAAAGTAGTGGTGGTTGGGGGTGTGGAGGGGTGGATTAGTGGGTGGAGGTGTTGATCAGCCTTACTGCTTGGGGGAAGTAACTGTTTTTGAGTCTAGTGGATGCTACATATCCTCCTCCCTGATAGGAGTGGGACAATCAGTCGATGAGCAGGGTGGGTGGGATCCTTCATGATGTTACTGACCCTTTTCCAGAACCTTTCTGTGTAAACGTCCTTGATGGTGGATAGGCTGGTGCCAGTGATGCACTGGACGGTTCTGACTACCCGTTGTAGAGCCTCCCTATCCGCCGCAGTGCAGTTCCCATTCCAAGCAGAGATGCAGCTTGTTAGGATGCTCTCTACTGCCCATCTGTAGAATGACATGAGTACAGATGTGCACAGTCCAGCTCCCTGCAGCCTCCTCAGAAAAGCAGAGGTGTTGGTGAGCTTTCCTGATTGTGGGCTGCCCCCACAACACCTTCAGACTGTGTTGGCTGTTGACACAAATTATGCATTTGACTGTATATTTTGATATTTCGAAGTATATGTGACAAATAAAGCTAATCTTTATGTGCAAGCAGACAAGCTTAAATCATTCAGCATAACTTGGTGGGCAAATGGCCTCTCTATACTCTTCGATGTTCCATGTTCTGGTAAGGATAATAAAAACACAAGGGGAGATGCTCCATCCTGATCAAAAAGGCATAACAGCGCCTTTATTTCCTGCGGAGCATGAAGAAAGCTCACCTCTGTCCCAGGATACTGACAGACTTTTACCACTGTATCATTGAGAGCATACTCACCAACTGCATCTCAGTGTGGTATGGCAATTGTTCTGTATCGGACCACAAAGCACTCCAGTGTGTGGTGAAAACTGCCCAGCGGATTATCGGCACCCAATTGCCCACCATTGAGAACATCTACGATAAACGTTGCCTGGGCAGGGCGAAAAGCATTATCGGGGATGCATCTCACCCTAACCATGGACTTTTTACTCTCCTCCCATCCAGTAGGCACTACAGGAGCCTCTGCTCCTGCACCAAAAGGCACAGGAAGAGCTTCTTCCCTGAGGCTGTGACCCTGCTGAACCTCACATCACAGCGCTAAGCAGTATTGCATTCCTATTGTACTGTCTCAGTACTTTTATATTTGCGTGTTGTAGCACTTCTTTTACTCGCAGTTATTTTGTAAATAACACTATTTTTTGCATTTCTGGTCAGATGCTGAATGCATTTCATTGGTTTTGTATCTGTACTCGGCACAATGACAATAAAGTTGAATATAATCTAGTCTAATCTAATCTAATAAAGTGAGAAGAAGGTTTTTATTTTACACAGTGTGTGGTTGATACCTGGAATGCACTGCCCATTAAGGTGGTGAAATCAGATGTAACATATTTAAGAGAAATATGGATGTACACTTAAATAGGTAAGGCATTGAAGTCAACCCTAACTCATACGTCCTTGGAATGTGAGAGGAAACTCACACAAACACAGGGAGCACGTACAAACACCTTTCAGACAGCGGTGGGAATTGAACCCCCGGTCGCTGGCGTGGCAAAATTTTACGCTAACCACTACGCTACCCTACCGCCCTAGCTCTCAAAAGCTACAAGGTCACCGCTCGAGAAAGAGGGCAGATACAAGGAAGGAGAGCTAGCCGGAGATCTGGGACATGGGAAAATGCCAGAATCCACTTGATAATTTCACAGAAGTTTAGAAAATTCTTACAATAACAGAGAAGGAATGGGTTTGTAACTGAGAAAACAAATAGGACAGAAGAAAGCTGTAAGAAATCAGCCAGACAGTGGAAAGAGAAACCAGTCAATGTCTCAGGTCAGTAACCCTTGCTCAGAACTGGAGAGTGGGTGGGGGTGCAGTGGGACGGGGACACTGGGGGATTACATTTTCAAACAGAGACACAAGTGAGACTGCAGACTGCTGGGCTGGCATGGTAGAGTAGCAGTTAGCAACCCGATTCAGTTCCTGTCGCTGCCTGTGAGAAGTTTGTGTATTCTCGTAGTAACTGTGTGGATTTCCTCAGGATGCTCCAGTTTCCTCCCATCATAAGACATAGAAGCAGGATTAGGCCATTCAGCCCATCGAGTTTGCTCCATTATTTCATCATGGCCAATTTATTTTCCCTCTCAACCCCATTCCCCTGCCTTCCCCCCATAACCATTGACACCCTTACTAATCAAGAATCTATCAACCTCTGCCTTAAATATACACAGCCACCTGTGGCAATGAATTTCACAGACTTAAGTCCAAGATCAAGTTCAAATTTATTGTCATCTAATTCTAAATTGGAGAAAGGCCAATTTTGATGGTATCAGAAAAGATCTGGCAAGTGTGGATTGGCACAGATTGTTTTCTGGCAAAGGCATACTTGGTAAGTGGGAGGCCTCCAAAAGTGGAATGTTGAGAGTGCAAAGCTCGTACGTGCCTGTCAGAGTAAAAGGGAAGATAACAGGTGTAAGGAACCTCAGTTTTCAAGAGATACTGAGACCCTGGTTAAGAAAGGAAAGGAGGTAGGAACAAATGAGGTGCTTATGGAGTACAAGAAATGCAAGAGAACATGTCAGAAAGAAATCAGGAGGGCTAAAAGCAGCCATAAAGTTGCTCTAGCAGACCAGCTAGCAGAGAAGACAGTCTGCTAGAGAATCCTGAGGGATTCTACAGATATGACAGATATGTTAAGAGCAAAAGAATTGCAAGGGACAGAATTGGTCCACTGGAACAGCAGAATGGTAATCTGTGTGTGGAGCCAAAAGGGATTGGGGAGATCCTAAATGAAATTTTTGCATCTGTATTTACTTGGGAGATAGACACAGAGTAGGAGGTGTTTGCTGTCTTGAGGCAAATTAGGGTGGATAAATCCCCAGGGCCTGACAAGATGTTCCCTCAGACCCTGTGGGAGGCTAGTACAGGAATTGCAAGAGCCCTAGCAGAGATATTTAAATCATCCTTAGTGACAGATGAGGTACTGGAGTATTGGAGGATAGCCAATGTTGTTCCACTGTTTCAGAAAGGATCGAAAAATAAACCAGGAAATTATAGACCAGTGAGTCTGACATCAGAGGTGGGAAATTTATTTGAAGGTATTCTAAGGAGTCAGAGATATGAGTATTTGGATAGACATGGACTGATTAAGGACAGTCAGCACAGTTTTGTGCATGGTGGGTTGTGTCTGACCAATCTCACAGAGCTTTTCAAGGTAGTTACCAGGAACGTTGATGAAGGCAAGGCCATGAATGTTGTCTGCATGGACTTCAGCAATGCATTTGACAAGGTCCCACATGGGAGGTTGGACAAGAGGTTCAGTCACTGGGCATTCAATATGAAGTAGTAAACTGGATTGGAGGGAGAAGCCAGAGAGTGGTAGTATCTGGTTGCCTCTCTGACAGGAGGCCTGTGACTAGTGGAGTGCCACAGAGATCGGTGCTGGGTCCGTTGCTGTTTGTCATCTATATCAATGATCTGGATGATAATGTGGTTAACTGGATCAGCAAATTTGCGGATGACCCAAAGAATGGGGGTGTCGTGGACAGCGAGGAAGACTATCATGGCTTGCAGTGGAATTAGGACCAGATGGAAAAATGGGCTGAAAAATAGCAGATGGAATTTAATCCTGTCAAGTCTGAAGTGTTGCACTTCGGTGGGACCAACCATAGTAGGTCTTACACAGAGAACAGTAGGGCAGTGAGGAGTGCAATGGAACAAATGGACCTGGGAAAACAGGTCTATAGTTCATTGAAGATGGGACACAGGTAGATAGGGTCATAAAGAAAGCTTTTGGCACATTGGTCTTCGTAAATCAATGTATTGAGTACAGGAGATGGGATGTTATGTTGAGGTGGTATAAGACGTTGGTGAGGCCTGATCTGGAGTATTGTGTGCAGTTTTAGTCACCTACCTACAGGAAAGATGTAAATAAGGTTGACAGAGTACAGAGAAAATTTTCAAGGATGTTACTGGGTCTAGAGGACCTGAGTTATAGGGGAAGATTGAATAGGTTAGGACTTTATTCCTTGGAATGTAGAAGATTGAGGGGAGATTTGATAGACGTACACAAAATTATGAGGGGCAAAGATAGGGTATATACAAGCAGGCTTTTTTCCACTGGGGTTGGGTGGGACTACAATTAGAGGTCATGGGTTAAGGGTGAAAGGTGAAAAGTTTAAGGAGAATATGAATGGAAATTTTTTCACTCAGAGGGTTGTGAGAGAGTGGGACAAGCTATCCGCACAAGTGGTGTACGTGAGCTCAATTTCAACGTTTCAGAGAAGTTTGGATAGGTACATGGATAGGAGGGCTATGACCCCAGTGAGGTTGGTGGGAGTAGGGAGTTTAAGTGGTTTTCGCATGGACTAGATGGGCCAAAGGACCTGTTTCTGTGCTGTACTTCTGTATGACTGGACATACTGTATAGTGTATACAATTAAATGAAGCAATGATTCACTACCCTCTGGCTAACAAAATTCCTCCTCATCTCTGACCTAAATGCACCGCCCAGCAACCCATCTATTTAACCCTCGCCTAACCACAGGACAATTTACAATGACCAACTAACCTACTAACCAGTAGGACTTTGGACTGTGGGAGGAAACTGGAGCACCCACACAGTCACTGGGAGAATGTACAAACATCCTACAGATGACTTTGGAATTGAACTCCGATGTGGAGAGGATGTTTCCTGTAGTGGGAGAGGAGGAATTTCTTTAGCCAAAGGGTGGTGAATCCATGGAATTCATTGACACAAGATGATTATTGTCAGTTATATTTAAAGCGGGTTGAGAGGGAAAATATATCAGCCATGATCGAAAGATGGAGCAGACTCGATGGGCCGAATGGCCTAATTCTGCTCCTACGTCTTGTGTTAATGAGGTCAGTGCAGGAAAGCTGTGCTGAGGCAGAGATCGGCTCTGATCCCGATCAGTGACAGGACCAGATGGACTATTCCTGCTGATTCTAGTTGTAACATAAGACACCTGCACCCATACTGTTGAAAGCAGAGACTGAGACTTGCTCACACTTTACGTAGAACAGGACGGGACAGGCGCCAGCTCTTTGGCTCACAGTGGCTGTGCTGAAAATGATGTCAAATATAATTAATCCTAGCTGCTGTATATGGTCCATATCCACCCATTCCCTGCACATCCATGTGTCTGTCTAAAATCCTCTATCGTATCTGCCTCCACCACCACCCCTGGCAACACATTCCAGGAAATGGACCACTCTCCATGTAAGAAAAACCTGCCCTCTACACCTTACCCCGTTCACTTTAAAGATTTAGATTTAAAGGCATCCATTAGTCTTGCGAGACCATGGATCTGCGCCTGGAAAGTCTTCACTCTCCAGGGCGCAGGCCTGGGCAAGGTTGTATGGAAGACTGGCCCGTGCTGCAAGTCTCCCCTCTCCATGACACCAATGTTGTCCAAGGGAAGGGCAAGGGCCGATACAACTTGGCACCGGTGTTGTCGCAGAGCACAGTGCCTTGCTCAAGGACACAACACGCTGCCTCGGCTGGGGCTCAAAGTCACGACCTTCAGATCGCTAGCCAATGCCTTAACCACTTGGCCACGTGCCCACACTTTAAAGATATGCCCTATAATTTTGACATTTCTACTTTAGGAAAAAGACTATCTTCTCTATTTCTGCCTCTCATAATCTTATAAACCTCTATGAGGTCTCCTGTCAGCCCACTCCACTCCAGAGAAAACAACCCAAGGTTGTCCAAGTTCCCTTTACAGCACATGCCTCTAATCCAGGCAGCATCCTACTGCACCCTGTCCAAAGCCTCCACATCCGTCCTGTAATGGGACACTAGAGACTCCAAATGCGGCTCAACCAAAGTTTTATACAACAGATACAACGTGACTCCATGCCTCCATCAATGAAAGCAAGCACACCATGTGCCCTCTTGACTGTCCTGCTACTTGCGGTTCCACTTCGGGGAGGCACAAGATCCCACACACATCTTACCTGAAGAGGAATCTGTTGATGTTAACCTGACCTTCATGCTTCAGGCAGGTGACGCCACTTTTCTTCTCCTGTTCAATCTCTGGTAGCCTGGAGGGAAACGTGTCCATGTAATTCACCAGAACTTTGATAAGAATGGGGACATCAAAGTATTGCTGTGGAAACAGAGCAATTGGTTTAGAGCAGGCAACACCTCAACCCCTCAGTCATCAGACTCTTGAACCAGAGGGGATAACTTCACTCAGCCCAACCTGAACTGTTCCCACAACCTGTGGACTCACTTTCAAGGACTTTTCATCTCATGTTCTCCATATTTATTACTTTTTTAAAAATACTGCCCTTTCTTTTCTTTATTTGCACAATTTGTTGGCTTTCGCATATTGATTGTCTGTCCATCCTGTTGGGGGCAGTCTGTCATTGATTCTGATGTGTTTCTTTGTACCTACTGTGAATGCCTGCAAGGAAATGAATCTCAGGGTTGTATGTGGTGACATATATGTACTTTAATAATAAATTTACTTTGAATTTTGTGTAAGGCCCACAACTGGTCGAGGTCAACCATCAAGATTGCGTCCTAGCCGGAATGCAAACCAGGACCGTACGATATGGAGAGTGAGCTGTTGCCCATGTAGTGGGCTCCCCCTCTCCACACAGCTGATGAACCCAAAGGGGCAGCAGAGACCGATACAGTTTGGTACCGGCACTGTCACAGGAATTGCCAGTCAGTGTTGAATTCAACATTGGTCTGCTTTAGGGACTCCAGCTCCGGAATTTTCCTCGGGGTTTACTCCAGAACCCTTCCCCCATGTGTGGGTATGGCCGCATGCTGTGGACATTTGAGATCAGAGTTTTCATTTCGAATCCCCCCTCATTTTCCTGTGCTCCAGGGAGAGGTCCTAACCTGCTCAACCTTTCCCTACAACTCTGGTCATCAAGTCCCAGCAATTTCCTTTTCCTTTACTTATGTATTTGTTGTAACTTATGGTAGTTTTTATTTCATTATTGCACTGAACTGCTGCTACAAAGTAACACAATTCACGACCTATGTCCATGTACCAAGGTAATGTAACGGTAACGGTTGGCGCCACGCTATTACAGCTCGGGCCACTGGAGTTCAGAGTTCAATGCTGCAGTCCTCCGAGAGGACTTTGAATGTCCTCTCGTGGAAGGCTGCAGTTTCCTCAGGTCCTCTGGTTTCTTCACAGTCCAAGGATGTACCGGTTGACAGGTTAATTGGTCGTTATTGTAAATTGTCCCATGATTAGGCTAGGGTTGCTGACGGCACAGCTCAGAGAGCTGGAAAGGCCTATTCCATGCTGTGTCCCCAAATAAGTAAATACTGAATCTGAAGTACTAATCTTGTGTTCCAAAATGGCAAAACTGTGTCGACTCTCACCTTCACTTTCATGTTGTAATCCACCAGCACCATAAAGAATTCATCAAAGGTCATGCCGAAATCTTTCCTGAGCTCTGTGATCACCTCATCGCTGACAGGTTCAGTCACGGGATCATCCAGGGCTTTTTCATTCTCTGAAACACAGAAACAGGGAGACATGTCAAGGAAATAGTAACCACAGAGACTCTGAAAGGAACATATGCTCTCGCATCATGCCCTCCCTCCACGTCCACCCACGTGCCTGGGACAAGTTCACTATCATAGTCATACACTCAGACAGTGGCCACTCAGCATATGTTCATGGTCTTCTGCTGCTGGAGCCCACTCACTTCAACGTTCAATATGCTCTGCATTCAGAGACATTCTTCTGCACACCACTGTTGTAACGTGTGGTCATCTGAGTTACAGTATCTTGAGGCCGAATAACTGGCCAGTCTGTGAACTGGAGTAACGTGAGGCCCTCTGCTGGCCAGAGTCAACCATGGATGTTGTGTCCTCATTGTCTACATGATACATGAGCCAGGGCAGTACGATATGGAGAGAGAGCTGTTGCCCGTGCAGCAGGTTCCCCCTCTCCTCACAGCTGATGAATCCAAAGGAATTACAGGGACAGATTGGCACCAGAAGCACCGTAGGAGTTGCCAGTCAGCGTTGAACTCAATGTAGGGAGTGCAGCTCCAGGCCTTTCCCTCAGGGTTTACTCCTGAAGCCTCCCCCATAAGCATGTATGGCCACAAAGCAGCGGAGGTATGAAATCACAGTTTTCCTACTCCTAGATGGACTGCCAGCCATGCTGATGAACACCCCATCTGCCCGAGGCAACTGGCTTTAAAGTGCCAGTAACCTGCCTTTGCCCCTTCTCCTGTCAGTAGAAATGGTTCCTCTGGGCTCAGTAGCTGAGACACACATGAAGGCCGGGAGCTGGACTTGGTTGTCAGAGGCTGTTTGAGGCACATGCCATTGGGAGCATTTAATAGGTAGTGGGCGCTTGTCCCCATTACCACCCCCAACTCCCCCCAGCCATTACAGCCTGAAGGAACCATTGGGGTCACGAGCAGGCCATATTTCACCATTGTATTTCAACATTTCTCTGCGTTGATTTGTACCTCTTGACAGCCCATTAAGATGTCTGACTCAGTCCTGGGACCTCTGGCAGGCCCCAGCTTCCACACTGGCTGAGTTCCAGATCTTTCCTTTCTGCATGAATAATCGACTGGCTTCATTCTGCACTCAGTCTTCGTTGTCTGGCATCCTGAACTGGGAACTTGGTCCAGTGAAAAACTTCTTTGTATAGTATTTAAACGTCTGTCTGCCTTTGCACTGAATCTCTTGACAGACAATTAGACAGGGACTTCCTTTTCCCCAGGCTGGAAATGTCTAGTACCCGAGGGCGTGCACTGAAGGAGAGAGGGGTAATTTCAAAGGAGATGGGAGGGGCAAGTCTTGGTTTTACACAGAGTGGTGGCTTCCTGGAAAGCACTGCCTGAGGTGGTGGTGGAGACAGAAACACTAGAGAAATTCAGATAGGCACAAGGAGGTGAGGAAAACGGAAGGATGTGGACATTGTGTAGGCAGAAGAGATGAGTTGAGTTGGCCATTTGATTACTTCTGTAATTGGTTCAGCACAATATTGAGGACTGAAGAGCCTGTTCCTGCACTATACTGTTCTAAATAACTCTGTTTGAATTCCTCACAAAGGGTCTTGGCCTGAATCGTCACCTATTTATTTCTCTCCATAGTTGCTGCCTGGCCTGCTGAGTTCCTCCAGCACTTTGTGTGTGTTGCTCGGATTTCCAGCATCTGCAGAAATTCCTGTGTTTTGGAGATTGGGGTAACAGGACGTTTGGAGAAGAGGGGGATTACTAGAGGGTTGGAATGGAGGAATGGGTCTGAAATAAGATTAAAGTAAATAGAATATCAAAATACATACTGCATATGTCACCGTCTACTACACTGAGGTTCAACACCCTGCAGGCATTCACAACAGAACAAAGAAATACAGTGGAATCAGTGAAAAACTACACACAAAGACAAACAAACAATCAATGTGCAAAAGAAGATAAATTCTGCAAATAAGTAAATAGATAGATAGATAAAAAATAACACTAAGAGAATGAGTCCTTGAATGTGAGTCTATAGGTTGTGTTCAGTGATCAGTTCAGAGTGGGTAGTGAGAGAAGGCATCCTCGCCGGTTCAGGAGCCTGATGGTTTATACTTTTATACTGGAATAATAAGGGAGGGTTGGAAGTGGGAAGGGGAGGAGGGAGGGAAGGAGGGAAGGGGAGAGTTGGAAGTGGGAGATTAGAGAGTTGGAAGTGAGAAGTGGGAGATGGGATGGTTGGAAGAGGGAGGCAGAGGGTTGGAATCAGTAAGAAAGGAGCAAAGCAGAGGGAGAGAGATTGGAATAGAAGGGTTTGGGATGAGCGAGGTCACTCACCGGTCTGGTAGTGTTCCACGGTCAGGGTGCTGTTGGACAGTGATCCCAGGATGATGATCACACTGATCCGCCGGAGAGCCAGCTGACACACGTGCTCCAGGTACTCATCCCTCTGCTGGATATAGAGCTGGCTGTCTGCGCTGGGTGCAGTAATCACCTGTCAGAGACACTGAGATGAGTCAGAGTCTCACACACACACACACAGAGTCTGTCTCTCTCTCACAGAGTCTCTCTCACACATAGTCTCTCTCCCTCTCACATACACACAGTCTTTCCCTCTTACACACAGTCCTTCTCTCTCACACATACACACAGTCTCTCCCTCTTACACAGTCTTTCTCTTCTCTCTCACACATACACACAATCTCTCCCTCTTACAGTCTTTCTCTTCTCTCTCACACATACACACAGTCTCTCTCTCATACACATACACGCACCATCTCACATACTCATAGTCTCTCTCTCTCTCACACACACAGTCTCTCCTTCTCACACAATTCTCTTCTTTGTTTGTCCATCGAAATCCGATGACGACGTCCATTTCTTTAACGGTGAGATCTTTGATGACGATACAGTCCTATCCTGGACCCACAAGCTCTACTGCAGGTGGGACATGTATATGTGGTAGTAGTGACAACCATGGCTGCATTTCTCCTGGCTCTCTTCTACTGTCTTCTGGTTGTTATTTCCATCTCCAGAATACAAACCCCGTCCCTACACAGCTGTCGCCAAGTGGTACGGTCAGCAGCAACATCCTCCAGGCCCTCGGGTTTGATCTTGTACTTCCTTAAAGCATTCTTCATCTGATCCTTATAGCGCTTCTTCGGCCCTCCAGCTGAGCGTCGACCATGATGTAGCTGGCCATATAACACTCTGGGGGTAGCCGACATGGGTGTATCCTTATCACGTGCCCCAGCCACTGCAGCTGACGCTGGGTGATCATGGCCTCAATACTTCTGCAGTTGGTCTTTACAGGTATTTCAGTGTGAGGCACCCACTCACGCCAGGTAATTCCCAGGATGTGATGGAGGCAGCTTACGTGGAAGCGCTCCAAGGACTTGATGTGACGGCTGTAGATTACCCAAGCTTCACAGCTATAAAGGAGGGTGGTGACACAGACCGCTTGGTATATGGCGACCTTTGTGAAGGGATGAAGGCTCCTGTCCTGAAAGACTCTATGCCGAAGTCTCCCAAAGGCAGCTGATGCCTGTTTAATGCGGCTCTGGATATCGTTGTCAATGCTGCTATCCTCAGACAGAATGCTCCCCAGATATTTGAAAGATGGCACTACTGACAGCTTTTCATCACCAACAGTGAAGGCAGGTAGAGTGGGTGGGACACTGGTACTCCATTGGCAAACCACTTCTGTCTTGGTGGTACTGACAGTCAGCCCCATCCTGCTGTATGCTCTCACCGCCACAGCAAGGACAGCCTCTCTCTCACACACACACACAGTTTCTCTCATACATACACACAGTCTCTCTCTTCTCTCTCACACATACACAGTCTCTCTCTCTCATACACATACACACACCATCTCACATACTCACAGTCTCTCACTCTCCCATCTCCATAGCAACCACGGTGCTCACCAAGCTAATTCCATTTTCCCCATTTGAACCACATCCCTCCAAACCTTTCCTGCCCTCATACCCTCTCAAAATATCTTTTAAAGTTGTTACTGTACCTGCCTCAGTAACCACTTCCTCTGGAAGCTCATTCCATGTACTGACCAACCTCTGTGTAAAAACAATTGGCCTTCAGGTGTCTACTAAATCTCTCCCCTCTCACCTAAACTGGTACCCTCTAGTTCTCGATTGCTCAGCCCTGAAAAAAAGTGTGAATTCACCATATCCAAACCCACTGGACTTTTATTCACTTCTATAAGGTCACCTCCATCTCCTAAGGTCACAGGGGAAAGGTCCTAATCTATCCATCTTCTCTCTAGTCCTGGCCACAATAAATCTTTTCTGCACTCTTCCCAGTTTAATAACATCCGTCTTGTAGCAGGCCAACCAAAACGGAACACAACACACCAACTGCAGCCTCACCAATGACCCGTACAACCGCACCATGACCTCCATCCTCTCCTTGACTGCAATTTGAATCTAAGTGCCACTTTAACAAGGCACATGGATAATAAGAAAATGAAGAGCTAGGGAAGAGTTGGATTGATCTTCAAGTAAGTTAAAAACTCAGCAGGATATACACGGGCTGAAGGGCCTGTACTGTGCTGTAAGGTTCTTGGTTCTATGTTCAAAGCATTCCAAGGTATTCACAAAGTAGTCAACTACCTACAGAAAAAATATCAGTTGCACTGAAAAGGTGCAGAGAAAATTTACGAGGACATTGCTGGGACTTGAGGACCTGAGTTATTGGGACAGGTTGGTTAGGACCTTGCAAGACTGATGGAAGATTTGATAGAGCTATACAAAATTATGAGGGGTATATTATAGGGTAAATGCGAGCAGGCTTTTTCCACTGAGGTTGGGTGAGACTAGAACCAGAGGTCATAGGTTAGGGGTGAAAGGTAAAATATTTAAGGGGAATCTGATGGGGAACTTCTTCACTCAGAGGGAGGTGAGAGTGTGGAATGAGCTGCCGGTGGAAGTGGGGTTCGATTTCAACATTTAAGAGAAGTTTGGATAAGTTTGGAAAATGGTTTGGAGAGGTAGTAAAGGGGGACAATGAAATGGTGGACAAAGTTGATAAGTGTTTTGTGACAGTCTTCAATGAGGAAGGCAGTAGCAGGATGCCAGAAATTCAAGAGTGTCCGGAGGCAGAGGTGAGTGTAGTTGCTATTACTAAGGAGCTGAAAATCTGAAGGTAGATAAGTCATCTGGACCAGATGGTGTACGGTCCAACGTTCCAAAAGAGGTAGCTGAAGAGATTGTGGAGGCATTAGTAATGAACTTTCATGAACCACTAGATTCTGGAATGGTTCCTGTGGACTGGAATATTGCAAATGTCACTCCACTCTTTTATGAAGGGATGCAGGCAAAAGAAAGGAAATTATAGACCAGTTAGCCTGACTTCAGTGGTTGGGAAGATGTTGGAGTCCATTATAAGGATGAGGTTTTGGGGTACCTGGAGCCAGATGATAACAAGGGCCAAGTCAGTATTGTTTCCTTTATAGGAATCTTGCCTGACAAATCTCTTGAAATTCTTTGAGGAAATAACAGGCAGGATAGACAAAGGAGAGTCAGTGGATGTTGTATACTTGGATTTTCAGAAGGCCTTTGACAATAACTGGTGTTATCCGCTGGAGTTTAGAAGAATGAGGAGGGGTCTCATTGAAACCTATCAAATATTGAAAGGCCTAGATAGAATGGACATGAAGAGGATGTTTTCTTTAGTGGGAAAGTCTAGGCCCAGAGGGCACAGCCTCAAAATTGAGGGATACCTGTTTAGAAGAGAGATGAGGAGGAATTTCTTTAGCCAGAGAGTGGTGCATCTGTGGAATTCATTGCCACTGACAGCTATAGAAGCCAAGTCATTGGGTATACTTACAGCGGAGGTTAATAGGTTCCTGATTAGTAAGTGTGTCAAAGGTTACGGGGAGAAGGCATGAGAATGGGGTTGAGAGGGATATTAAATCAGCCTTGGTCTAATGGTGGTTCAGACTCGATGGGCCAAATGGCCTAATTCTGCTCCCATTTCTGGTATCTAAAATTTGCTTACGATGCCTGTAGGAAGAGAACCTGTTTGTTACCCAAGGGCAGCCTGGAATGCTATGAGAAGCATAGCAAGTGAAAAGACAGCAGCGGACTCCCCTCACTGAGCAAGAAGCACAGACCGAAGGGAAAGGGAAATAGTGATGGGGAGATCGAGTGAGGCTTCCTCATCTTGAGGGTGGGGGGAAAGGGTAGTGCAGAAAGGGACCCTCCCCACGGCAGACAGTATCTGCGACACGCGCACACGCACACACACACATACCATAAACTACAATGGCACAGGCAGAAGGAGCTGGGCAGGGGATTAGATGAATTAACATACCTCACTTCTCACTGTCTCTATGAAGCAGCCAACATAATCAAAGACCCCACTCGCCACCCCGGACATTCTCTCTTCTTCCCTCTCCCACGGGGCAGAAGATACAAAAGCCCGAAAGCACGTCCCACCAGGCTCAACGACAGCTTCTGCCCACTGTTAACACCTCTCATACACCGAAGATGGACTCTTGGTCTGCCAGTCTTCCTCATCATGGCCCTTGCGACATATTGTCGACGGACACTGCGCTCCGTAACCGTAACACGTCCTTGTGCATTCCGTTTTCCTTTCATACACCCTCGATGTCCTGACGCGCGGAACGATCTGTCTGGGTGGTGAAAGCTTTTCACTGTCCCTCGGTACATGTGACAATAATAAACCAATTTCAAATCCAGTTCTAAGCAGTTTCATTTTTGGCTGACAGACACCGCACTGTCTGATTCTTTCTCTGCCTTAACACTTGATAGCTCCCTGAAAGGGTTTAACACAGAACAGAGAACAGTATAGCACCAGAACAGGCCTTCAGCCCACCATATCTGTGCTGAACACAATGCTGAATTAAACTAAATTTCTTCTGTCTGTACATTTCTATATTGGTTAAAGGCTTCGCAACTACCTCTATCATACACCACCACCATCTCTGGCCATTCTCCTCTCCCTGTGTAAAAGAAATTTAATCCATATATCTCCTTTTAACTTACCCCTTCTCACCTGAAATGCATGCCCTCTGGTATTAGACATTTCAACCCTGGGAAAATGATTCTTTCTAAGCCACTTATAATTTTATAAACTTCTAGGTACACAAAATTATGAGGGGTATAGATTGGATAAATGCAAGCAGGCTTTTTTCCTCTGAGGTTAGGTGGGACTACAACCAGAGGTCATGGATTAAGGGTGAAAGGTGAAATGTTTAAGGGGAACCTGAGGGGAAACTTCTTCACTCAGAGGGTGGTGAGAGTGAGGAATGAGCTGCCAACGCAAGTGGTGCATGTGAGCTGGATTTCAATGTTTAAGAGAAGTTTGGATAGGTACATGGATGGTAAGGATATGGAGAGCTATGGTGCAGGTCGATGGGAGTAGGCAGTTTAAATGGTTTTTGGCGTGAATTAGATGGGCTGAAGGGCCCGTTTCTATGCAGTACTTCTCTATGACTCGAACAAATCTCCCCTCAGTCAGCGCCGGATGTTCCAGAGGAAACAAGGCAAGTTTGTCCAGCCTTGCATTGTACCTTAACGATCTGATCCAGGCAGCATCCTGGTGAGACTCTCCAAAGCCTCTGCATTCTTCCAGTGGTAAGGACAACTGCACGCAGTGCTCCAGGTGCGGCCCAGTCAATGTTTCACACACCCACAAGATGCTTAATCTCTGCAGTAAGGGTTCGCTTCTGGGACGGGAGTGAGTGTAGCGGGGGAGGGAAGAGGTAGGAAAGGGTCCAGTGCCCAGTTTATTACCCCCACTCTCCCTCCCCTACAGTTGTACAAGACATTGCCGAGGCCGAACTTGGACTACTGTGTACAGTTTTGGTGGCCCTGTTATAGGACAGACCTAATTAACTGGAAAGCGTACAGTGAGGATTTATGAGGACTTTAGCGGCTGAGAGAGTAGTCAGGCTTGGTCTTTACTCCATGGCAGGAGAAGGAGAAGGAGGACGACCTTACAGTAACATTGGAAGTATTAGGTTTATAAGTAAGACGGATAGTGTAGCGGTCAGCGTGACGCTTTACAGCGCCAGCGATTGGAGTTCAATTGCCGCGTTGTCGGCCTCCCCGCGACCGCGTGTTTCCTCCTACATTCCAAAAGGGTCAGTAAGTCGTGGACGTGCTGTGTTGAAGTAAAAAGTATGAGGGTGCTTGCAGGCAGACCCCCCACCTCCACCCCCCACCACACGCTGTGTTGATCGTTGATGCAAACGACACGTTTCACTGTCTGGTTCAATTTACATGACGAATAAAGTTAATCTAATATTTTTCCCAGGGTAGGGAGACTAAAATTAGGGTGAGGAGGGGAAGACTTAAGAGACCCGCGAGGTAACTTCTTTCTCCCAGAGGGTGGAACGAGCTGCCAGAGGAGGCGATTGAGACAGATACATGTTAGAAGCGCTTGGGCGGTTACATGGGGGAATAAGGACAGAACACAGGATGAGCATGGTCGGCACGGACTGGTTGGGCCGAAGGGCCTGAATACGTGCAGTATTGCTCCATAAATCGGGCGTACTCACCAAGAGCCTCCTCTTGTTGCGGAACTGCTCTAGGAAATGCTGGCTGCCACCCCGCTTCGAGCCCCTGGACCCCTTCTTGTTCTTCCGATTCCTCCTGTTCTTCCGGCCCTTGCCTCTGCTACCTTTTCCCGAGTTCTCCCTGTCCCTGCCCTTCACCTTCCCGGCTTTGGCACGAGCGGTCGGCGGGGCTGTCTGGCCCGAGCCTGTCGGCCGGGGACGGTCCCCGTTCCTCTCCCCAGGAGCGGAGACTCTGTTGGGCTGGGACGCGCTCTGCCCCCTCCTCGTCTGCGAGCGCTTGGCATTGGAAGCCGGTGTTGGCCGCCGCTCCGGTGGGCTGCTGGTGAGAACCTGGGTGGTCCGGGGGATGGGCTCCTCAGTGACCTGGCGTTGGCCGTACTGAGATCCTACTGTATCAGAATTGGAGGCTAGAACCGTGAACCCTTCAGGGCTGCCCCCGTCCAGTCGCTGGACTGCAGGGGCAGGGGGTTCCAGGTCAGGAAGAGGAGCCTCGGTTGGGGTCCCATGAGTGTGGTCGGCGTTGGGCGCGCTCGGGAGGGGCTGCCTGGCGTTGGCTGTCTTCCTCAGCATCACCTTCTTCTCGATCTGCCCCATCAGCTGCTTCACAGTCTCCTGCCCCGGGCCAGCCAGGTTCCGAGGTGACTTGGCTTTCCTCGCCCTAGCGGAGCCCCGTTTCGAGTTCAGAGCTTTCTGCCTCCGCCCTCCCACAGCCGGTGCTCCGGGCGTCTCCGGGTACCTTCCGTTCGGAGACCGAAAGTGCTTCCGTGAGTTGGGCAAACCTGGTCTTAGCCGGGCATTTGATTGAGAACTTCTGGGCACAGTCCGGATGAGCACTGTCCCAATGGAAGACGTCCCGTTGGCTCCTGGCCTATTAGGGAGGGTCCCAATGGGTGAGGTCCCGTTGGCCAAATTCCTACCGGCGGGGACCTGCCCTGAGGGTCTCCGGGCCCGGAACCCGATGCATTTCTGCTTCTGCGCTCTCCTGGTCAAACTCTCCACCTTCCTGAGGGGCATCTGGTCCACGGTCTCCAGCACCGCCTGCATCCTCACCGCGTACGGGAACCTCTCGTAGACCTGCAGCGACTTCCGGAGCAGCACCATACTGAAGCGAGAAGGCTCCAAGGACAGACGTTGGCTGACCTGCTTCACCACCTCCGGCCTCAGCCTCTCCTCCAGCACCTTACCTTCCTGGGACACTCTCAGCAACTTGCCCTGGGCCGGCCGGCTGCCCTGGAACAGAACTAGAACCAGGAGGTCCCTCAGCGCCAGCTCGCACCTCAGCGCTCTGTTTTTGAGGTCCACCTGCCTCTCCATCAGTCGGTAGGACGTGTCCCGGGGACCGGGAGCGGCGATCACCAGCAGCCGAGCCTTGCCGAAGTGCCGGGCCAGGGGGCCGTGGTGAGCGCCGGGCGCCGGCGGGCTCTTGTGATCAGTCGGCGACTGCGAACCGTCTCCAGCCGCCAGCCGGAGCAGCGAGAGCACCAGCACGCAAGCGGCAAGCGGCCGGTGCGGGATACCCATCCTTTCCGCTCCGCATTCAGAGACCCGACTGACGAGCAAAGCCCTGTGCGAGAAATCCCATCCCATCGGCCAGGAAAAATTCCTCAGCCCACAACTCTGTTCCAGTCGCGATACGAATGCCTGCGGAGTGTGCCGCAATCCGCGCATATGTGTGTGTGGAATGTAACATATTCGCCGACTGTTAACCAGGTGTGACTACAGGGGTGTACAAACCGAATGTAAACACAGTCACAAAAACATATGCACACCCTAAACAACACTGGGCAGGGTTAACCGCCCTCCCCCGGCCCGGCCAGGCAGAGAGGCATTTGAGCATTCAGCCACGTGTGCATCCAAGCCGAGTAACGGACGGGCCAGCCCTACAAACCCCGAGGGAGTCCCTTTACTTCCTCACAAACTGTCGGCCTCCCAGTCACCCCACGCCCTTAATTCAGGGAACTCAAGGACAAGAGAAAAAAAATTCTCCTTTCTCCGGGTTACAGTCAGAACCGGCATAAATAAAGACAAAAGTCAGACACGCTTCACTCACAGTTACACACCACTGACTCAAACAAACAACACACTCAGACATCACATACCCAGACATACATCACACCACAGGCACACATATACACACCCAGACACACGTCACACACAGTCATACATCACTGACTCAGACAAACAACACACTCAGACATCACATACCCAGACACACATCACATACCTAGACACACGTCAGACACAGACCCAGACATACATCACACCACAGGCACACATATACACACCCAGACACATGTCACACACCAACACACATCACAGCACAGACACACATCACAAATGTCACACAGACTTAAGTCTCACACACAGACACACGTCACACCCAGATACACATAAGGACATAAGAAATAAGAGCAGGAGTAGGTCATCTGGCCCGTCGAGCCTGCTCCTCCATTCAATAAGGTCATGGCTGATCTGGCCACGGATTCATCTCCAGCTACCTGCTTTTTCCCCATAACAATTCCCCCTACTTTGCAAAAATCTATCCAACCTTGTCTTAAATATATTCACCAAGGTAGCCTCCACTTCTCCATTGGGCAGAGAATTCCACAGATTCACCACTCTCTGGGAAAAGCAGTTCCTCCTCATCTCCGTCCTAAATCTACTCCCCCAAATCTTCATCCCTAGTTCTAGTCTTTCCTGCCTCTATCTTACCTATCCCTTTCATAATTTTATATGTTTCTATAAGGTCTCCTCTCATTCTTCTGAATTCCAGCGAGTACAGTCCCAGGCGATTCAATCTCTCCTCATCGTTTAACCCCCTCATCTCTGGAATCAACCTGGTGAACCTCCTCTGCACTGCCTCCAAAGCCAGTATATCCTTCCTCAAGTAAGGAGACCAGAACTGCACACAGCACTCCAGGTGCAGCCTCACCAGTACCCTGTATAGTTGCAGCATGACCTCCCTGCTCTTAAATTCAATCCCTCTAGCAATGAAGGCCAACATTTTATTTGCCACCTTGATAGTCTGCTGCTGCACCTGCAAACCAACCTTTTGTGATTCATGCACAAGCACTCCCAAGTCCCTCTGCACAGCAGCATGCTGCAATTTTTTACCATTTAAATAATAATCTGCTCTTTCATTTTTCCTTCCAAAGTGGATGACCTTGTATTTACCAACATTGTACTCCATCTGCCAGACCCTTGCCCACTCACTTAACCTATCTATATCTCTTTGCAGACTCTCCGTATCTTCTGTACAATTTGCTTTTCCACTCAATTTAGTGTCATTAGCAAATGAAGAGACACTACACTCGGTCCCCTCTTCCAGATCGTTAATGTATATCGTGAACAGTTACAGGCCCAGCACAGACCCTTGTGGCACACCACTCACCACTGATTGCCAACCAGAGTAACACCCATGTATCCCAACTCTCTGCTTTCTATCAGCTAACCAATCCTCTATTCATGCTAGTATATCACCCCCAACTCTGCATCCTTATTTTATGGCTAAGTCTTTTATGCGGCACCTTATCAAATGCCTTCTGATAATCCAAGTAATTAACATCTGTCTGTTCTCCTCTATCCACTGCGCTCCAACACAGCCTCCATTTTCCTATCATCCATGTGCCAATCCAAGATTTTCTTAAACATCCCCAATGTATCTAGACCATAAGACCATAAGACAAAGGAGCAGAAGTTGGCCATTCGGCCCATCGAGTCTGCTCCGCCATTTTATCATGAGCTGATCCATTCTCCCATTTAATCCCACTCCCCCGCCTTCTCACCATAACCTTTGATGCCCTGGCTATTCAGATACCTATCAATCTCTGCCTTAAATACACCCAATGACTTGGCCTCCACTGCTGCCCGTGGCAACAAATTCCATAGATTCACCACCCTCTGGCTAAAAAAATTTCTTCACAAATCTACCTCTACCACAACCCCAAAGATGGATTTTTTCACTCTTTATGCAAAAAAAACATATTTGACATCCCCTATACTTTCCTCCAATCACCTTAAAATTATACCTCCTTGTATTAGTCATTTCTGCCCTGAGAAGTCGCTGGCTGACCACACAATCTATGCCTCTTATCATCTCATACACCTCTATCAGGTCTCCTCTCATCCTCCTTCATGCCAAAGAGAAAATCCCTAGCTCACTCAACCTTTCCTCTTAAGACATGCTCTCTATTCCAGGCAGCATCCTGGTAAATTTCCTCTGCACCCTCCCTTTAGCTTCCTCGTCCCTCCTATATGCTTCCCAGTCTGGAGGGTGTGGAGCATGGTGGCGGCTTGCAGATGGTGGTGGTTGCTGCTCTGGGATCCATAGCTACGTAAGGAAGAGTTTCCTTCAGTTACAACTTTACATCTCATACAGCTACTGGAGAGGCATGAGGAGCTGGGATAGGAAACAGTGGAACGGGGAACGAACACGAGAGCTTCGGCAGCTGCTGGAGGTTCACAGCAACACACAAAATGCGGGAAGAACCCTGCGGGTCAGGCAGCATCAACAAAGGGGAATAAACAGTTGACGTTTCAGGCTGAGACCCTTTACCAGGACTGGGAAGGAAGGGTGAAGACGCCCAATTAGAAGGTGGGGAGAGGAGAAGGAGATAGGTGAAGCCAGGTGGGTGGGAAAGGTCAAGGACTGGAGAAGGAGAAAGGGAAGAAGGAGGGGCACCAGGCAGAAGTGAAAGGCGGGTGAGGAGAAGAGGTAGAAACCAGAGAGGGGAATAGAAGAAGAGGGAAGGGGGAGGGAAAAATTACTGGAAGGAGAAATTGATGTTCATACTGTCAGGCTGGAGGCTACCCAGACAAAACATAGAGTGTTGCTCCCCCACCCTGAGAGTGGCCTGATCATGGCAAGAGAGGAGGCCGTGGATCAACATGTCAGAACAGGAATGGGGATTGGAATGAAAACGGGGAATGGTTGCATGGAGGTCATATAAAGACCAGTGAGGCGACAAGGAGAATTAGTGCCCCAGGACAAATGAGTCAGCAACCACCCTGCACGGGCTTGTGCTGAGATTTTGTAACTTTGACCTGCTGCCCCAAAGGAATCTCCAGAACAAGGTGAACTGCCGAGGCAGCAAAACAGGAGGGCGGCAGAGATGGAGCAAGTATCACTGCAGCTCTATAATACTCCAGCATTGTCCAGTCGCAAACCAGAGAAAATATGCAGATGCTGGAAATCCAAGCAACACACACACACACCCAAAGCGGGATCTCCCAGTGGCCACCCATTTTAATTACACTTCCCATTCCCATTCCGATATGTCCATCCACGGCGTCCGCCACTGTCGTGATGAGGCCACACTTAGGTTGGAGGAACAGCACCTTATATTCTGTTTGGGTAGCCTCCAACCTGATGGCATGAACACTGATTTCTCAAACTTCCAGTGATGCCCCATCCCTCTTCCTTCACCATTTCCCATCCCCTTTTCCCTCACTCACCTTATCTCCTTGCCTGCCCGTTGCTCCCCTCTGATACTACTCCCCCTTTTTCTTTCTTCCACGGCCTTCTGTCTCTTTCACCAATCCTTCACCCTCCAGATTTCCCCTATCCCGTCCCCTCCCCCCACCTTTAAAATCTACTACTTAGCTTTTTGCTCCAGTCCTGCCGAAGGGTTTCAGCCCAAAACCTCAACTGTACTCTTCTCCTAGACGCTGCCTGGCCTGCTGAGTTCCTCCGGCGTTGTGTGTGTGTTACTCGGAGTAGTGTGTTCGGTTGTGATCACCGCATTATAAGAAGGACATGGAAACTTTAGAGAGGGTGCCGAGGAGATTTACCAGGATGCTGCCTGGATTATGAGGATAGGTTGAGTGAGCTCGGGCTTTTCTCTTTGGCGCGAAGAAGGATGAGAGGTGAATTCATAGAGGTGTACAAGAATATGAGGGATGGATTGAGTAGACAGCCAGAGACTTTTTTCCAGGACAGAAATGGCTAATACGAGGAGACATTAATTTAAGGTGATTGGAGGAAAGTATAAGAGGGGATATCAGAGGTAGGTTTTTACGCCGAGATTGGTGGGTGTGTGGAACGCCCTGCTGGGGTGGTGATAGCTGCAGATACATTAGAGCCTGTGTTCTATGTTGTCCAATTGTAAACCTGTGAACTGCCCCACTGGAGGCTTTGGGAGAATGGAGGGACTATGGACATTGCGTAGATTAGGCGGCATGAGTTTAATTGTTTTGGCACAAGTTTGTAGGCTGTGTTCCATGTTTTATCTTCTGTCTTTTAGTTTATTTATGGCTCTAAATGACAATTCCAGTTAATTTAGGCACAGTAATGTAGTGGTTAGCATAACGCTCCGCAGCGCCAGCGATCAGGGTTCGATTCCCGCTGTTGTCTGTAAGGAGCTTATGCATTCTCCCTGTGACCACATGGGTTTCTGCCCACAGTCAATAGTTGTATGGGTTAGGGTGAGCTGTGTTGGTCGCTGCGACAAAACAATGCATTTCCCTGTATGTTCTGATGTACACATGACAAATAAAACTAATCTTTAGCGTAGTGGTTAGAGTATCGCTATTACAGCTCGGGGCGTTCCAGAGATCTGAGTTCAATGCCGGAGTCTCTGTGTACATCCTCCTGGTGGAACCCCCGGGTTTTCCCCCAGTGCTTCGGTTTCCTCCCACAGTTGAAAGACATAGTGAGCCGGTGAATTTGTCATTGTAAATTGTCCCAATTTAGATCAGGGTTCTCAGAGGTTGTTGGGGCAGCATGATTCGAATGGCTGGAAAGGTATGTCGCTTTCGTATGGTGTGTCACTAAATTTAACTGGCATCAGAGATATAAAGTCCGTGGGACCCTGGGTTTCCCACTGAATTTCCTCACTATTTTTAACTCCAGCTGGAACTGTCTGCTATCAAAGAAAAGTAAATAAACAGGCTCATATCTGAAGCTCTGCTAGTGCAGTTTATGAACACCAGATGAGTTCAGACTGGGCAACTATCCAGTCCCGGTCATTGGATAAGGACCATCAACTTGCTGCTCTCTGTGTTGGCATGGGACCTGTAACTGTGCCCTGCTTAACAAGCCTTCCCCGTACTAGTCCTCACATATTTCTGTATCACTTATCCTCAAAGATCGTAACTTGTTTGAAGTTCAGTTCAGCTAAAGTCACCTCACTACAGGAAGGACGTGGGAGCTTCAGAGAGGGTGCAGAGGAGATTCACCAGGATGCTGCCTGGATTAGAGAGGGTGCAGAGGAGATTCACTAGGATGATGCCTGGATTAGGGAGGGTGCAGAGGAGATTCACCAGGATGCTGCCTGGATTAGAGAGGGTGCAGAGGAGATTCACCAGGATGCTGCCTGGATTAGAGAGGGTGCAGAGGAGATTCACCAGGATGCTGCCTGGATTAGAGAGGGTGCAGAGGAGATTCACCAGGATGCTGCCTGGATTAGAGAGGGTGCAGAGCAGATTCACCGGGATGCTGCCTGGATTAGAGAGGGTGCAGAGCAGATTCACCAGGATGCTGCCTGGATTAGAGAGAGTGCAGAGGAGATTCACCAGGATGCTGCCTGGATTAGAGAGGATGCAGAGGGGATTCACCAGGATGCTGCCTGGGTTAGAGAGCGTGTCTTACAGGGATAGATCGAGTGAGTTTGGGCTTTTCTCTATTGAGTGAAGGAGGATGAGAGGTGACTTGATAGAGGTGGACAAGATGATAAGAAGCATAAGAGTGGACAGCCAGAGGCTTTTTTTCCCAGGGTAGCAATGGCTAATATGAGGGACATGATTTTAAGGTGATTGGAGGAGAGTACAGAGGGATATCAGAAAGTATTTTTTACGTAGAGTGGTGGGAGTGTGGTGATAGTTAGCTCTTTACTGCTTACCTGAGCTGTGCACTGCATGCACTTTGAATTATATTTTATCAACTTATTTGTGGTAATATCTTGTCTTATGTGCTGTGTGCAATATGCTTTGTGGGTGAGGAGGAACGTTGTTTCATTTGGTTGTGTAGATGTACAGTCAAATGACAATAAACTTGAATTTGGATACTGTGCTCGAGTCTCTTAGATGGGACAAGGACACAACTGATGCTGGTTTATAATAGGGTAGAAGCCAAAGTCCTTTCCCCAGAATGAAAGTTTAAAGGATAAACACTGGAGATTCTGCAGATGCTGGGAATCCAGAGCAACACACACAATATGCTGGAGGAACTCAGCAGGTCAGGCAGAATCTATGAAGAGGACGAAACTGTTGACGTTTCAGGCTGTGACCCTTCACCAGGATGTTTAAAGGAGTTTAATGGAGATGGGGGGGGTGGGGTGGGATAAGGCTTTTTTACGCAAAGCAGCGGGTGCCTGGAACAGGCTGCCAGAACTGGTGAAATAAAGAAAAAGTTTAACTTTAATTGTACATCAAAGCAAACAGTGAATTATGCCACTTGTGTCAATGACCAACATAGTCCAAGGACTTGCCAGGGCAGCCCAAGTCTCACCAAGCTCTGGCACCAATATGCCCACAACTTACTAACCCTAACCCGTACGTGTTTGGAAACCCACACAGTCATGGGGAGAATGTAGAGACAGTGGCAGGAACTGGACCCTGATCACTGGCACTGTAAAGTGTTGTGATAACCACTACTCTACTGTGCTGTCCCCTCTGGGGAAAAAATGCTTGCCCCGTATTTATTCAAACTTACACCCTTTCACCTTAAAACACCGTAATCCTCTTCACAACTCTTTCTCTCTTCTCTCCCTCCTCTCCCACCCCCACAAATCAAAGAACTGAGTACAGGAGCTGGGATGTTATGTTAAAGTTGTGTAAAATATTGGTGAGGCTTAGCTTGAATCCCGTTAGGCCTAGGACGTGGACGTGGAGAGGTAGGTTTTTTACACAGAGTGTAGTGCGTGCAAGGGACATGCTGCTGGGGTGGTGGTAGAGGCAGATACACTCAGGGTGTTTAACCAACTCTTAATGGATGATAGAAAAATGGAGGGCTGTGTGTGAAGGAAGGGTTAGATTGATCTTGGAGAAGGTTGTAAAGCTAGCACAACATTGCGGGCCGAAGGATGTGTACTGCACTGTAGTGTTCTATTTCGTTCAATTACATGGGACAAGTATTCAGAGACAAGGGGAGAAAAGGACCAGAATTAAGGGATTGGAAAGTAATGTGCTTGTTGGTTGCCAACTGGATGTGTTTTTTTAAAAACTTGAGATGGTGTTGCTTGCAGTTCAGGGTAGCAGCTCTTCTCTATGTGGTTAGCAGTTCTCTTCAGCAGATGTGTGGCGTGGCCCTGGCTCTTCATCCACAGCCTGCTGTCTGCCTTCTGGCACTGTTCTTTGGCGGTCAGCTCTGCACTTCTGGCTCCAGTTTACTTTCTGCCTTGGCTCTGTTTCTCAGGCGATGTTACACTCCCATCTTCCCCAGAACATACTGATGCAATTCTCCACTGGCGTCACAGGGAGCATCCTCACGAAGCCCTATCTGGCTTGGTGCAGCACCCTCTCACAACATACAGAAACCACAACAAACCTTTGGGTCAGCAGAAAAGGTCATTCTCTGTAGGCTGCCATCACTGCAAGACTCGTATGTGTCCAAGACAAAGAAATGGCCAGGAAAAAAAGTTTCTAAACATAAACCAGCAAATTATAGGCCAGTCAGTCTGACATCAGTTGGGGGAAAGTTGTTGGAAGATATTCTAGGAGTCTGGATATTTAAGTATTTGAATAGACATGGACTGACTCAGGATAGTCAGCATGGCTTTGAGACTTGTAGGTCATGGTCATGTCTAACCAATCTTCCAGAGTATTTTCAAGTCAAGTCACTTTTTATTGTCATTTCGACCATAACTGCTGGTACAGTACAGAGTAAAAACATGAATAATACAAAAACTACACTGAATTACATAAAACAGCACAAAACTACACTACACTACAGACCTACCCAGGACTGCATAAAGTGCACAGGCATTACAATAAATAATAAACAAGACAATAGGCACAGTAGAGGGCAGTGGGTTGGTGTCAGTCCAGGCTCTGGGTATTGAGGAGTCTGATGGCTTGGGGAAGAAACTGTTACATAGTCTGGTTGTGAGAGCCCGAATACTTCAGTGCCTTTTGCCAGATGGCAGGAGGGAGAAGAGTTTGTAGACAATAGACAATAGGTGCAGAAATAGGCCATTCGGCCCTTTGAGCCAGCACCGCCATTCACTGGGATCATGGCTGATCATCCACAATCAGTACCCCATTTCTCCCCATATCCCTTGACTCTGCTATCTTTAAGAGCTCTATCTAACTCTTTCTTGAAAGCATCCAGAGAATTGGCCTCTACTGCCTTCTGAGGCAGAGCATTCCACAGATCCACAACTCTCTGAGTGAAAAAGTTTTTCCTCAACCCCGTTCTAAATGGCCTATCCCTTATTCTTAAACTGTGGCCTCTGGTTCTGGACTCCCCCAACATCGGGAACATGTTTCCTGCTTCTAGCATGTCCAATCCCTTAATAATGTTATATGTTTCAATCAGATCCCCTCTCATCCTTCTAAATTCCAGTGTATACAATCCCAGTCGCTCCAATCTTTCAACATATGACAGTCCCACCATCCTGGGAATTAACCTTGTGAACCTACACTGCACTCCCTCAATAGCAAGAATGTCCTTCCTCAAATTTGGAGACCAAAACTGTACACAATACTCCAGTTGTGGTCTCGCCAGGACCCTGTACAACTGCAGAAGGACCTCTTTGCTCCTATACTCAACTCCCCTTGTTATGAAGGCCAGCATCCCATTAGCTTTCTTCACTGCCTGCTGTACCGGCATGCTTACTTTCAGTGACTGATGAACAAGGACACCTAGATCTCGTTGTACTTCCCCTTTTCCTAACTTGACACCATTCAGATAGTAATCTGCCTTCCTGTTCTTGCTACCAAAGTGGATAACCTCACATTTCTCCACATTAAACTGCATCTGCCCAATCACCCAATCTGTCCAAGTCACCCTGCATTCTCATAACACCTTCCTCACATTTCACACTGCCACCCAGCTTTGTGTCATCTGCAAATTTGCTAATGTTACTTTTAATCCCTTCATCAAAATCATTAATGTATATTGTAAACAGCTGCGGTCCCAGCACCAAGCCTTGCGGTACCCCACTAGTCACCGCCTGCCATTCTGAAAAGGACCCGTTAATCGCTACTCTTTGTTTTCTGTCTGCCAACCAATTTTCTATTCATGTCAGTACCCTACCCCCAATACCAAGTGCTCTAATTTTGCCCACTAATCTCCTATGTGGAATCTTATCAAAGGCTTTCTGAAAGTCCAGGTACACTACATCCACTGGCTCTCCCTTGTCCATTTTCATAGTTACATCCTTAAAAAATTCCAGAAGATTAGTCAAGCGTGATTTCCCCTTCGTAAATCCATGCTGACTCGGACCGATCCTGTTACTGCTGTCCAAATGTGCGGCTATTTCATCTTTTATAATTGACTCCAGCATCTTCCCCACCATTGATGTCAGGCTAACTGCTCTATAATTCCCTGTTTTCTCTCTCCCTCCTTTCTTAAAAAGTGGGATAACATTAGCTACCCTCCAATCCACAGGAACTGATCCTGGATCTATAGAACATTGGAAAATGATTACTAATGCATCCATGATTTCTAGAGCTACCTCCTTAAATACCCTGGGATGCAGACCATCAGGTCCCGGGGATTTATCAGCCTTCAGTCCCATCAGTCTATCCAACACCATTTTCTGCCTAATGTGAATCTCCCTTCAGTTCCTCCGTTACCCTGGGTCCTCTGGCCACTATTACATCTGGGAACACACA
This sequence comes from Mobula birostris, assembly GCF_030028105.1. NCBI lineage: Eukaryota > Metazoa > Chordata > Chondrichthyes > Myliobatiformes > Myliobatidae > Mobula > Mobula birostris. The sequence goes on along the minus strand of NC_092374.1, from coordinate 6,350,731 downwards.
TCAAAGTTGCTGGTGAACGCAGCAGGCCAAGCAGCACCTGTAGGAAGAGGTGCAGTCGACGTTTCAGGCCGAGACCTGGGAGATTGTTTGTGTCTTCCCTAGTGAAGACAGATCCAAAGTACCTGTTCAATTCGTCTGCCATTTCCTTGTTCCCCATAATAATTTCACCCGTTTCTGTCTTCAAGGGCCCAACTTTGGTCTTAACTAATTTTTTCCTCTTCACATACCTAAAGGAGCTTTTACCATCCTCCTTTATATTCTTGGCTAGCTTACCGTCGTACCTCATCTTTTCTCCCCGTATTGCCTTTTTAGTTATCCTCTGTTGCTCTTTAAAAGTTTCCCAATCCCCTGGCTTCCTGCTCATCTTTGCTATGTTATACTACTTCTCTTTTATTTTTATACTGTCCTTGACTTCCCTTGTCACCCCTTACTCCCCTTAGAATCTTAGAACGTAGAACATAGAACATAGAATAGTACAGCACAGTACAGGCCCTTCGGCCCACAATGTTGTGCCGACCCTCAAACCCTGCCTCCCATATAAACCCCCACCTTAGATTCCTCCATATACCTGTCTAGTAGTCTCTTAAACTTCACTACTGTATCTGCCTCCACCACTGACTCTGGCAGTGCATTCCACGCACCGACCACTCTCTGAGTAAAAAACCTTCCTCTGATATCCCCCTTGAACTTCCCACCCCTTACCTTAAAGCCATGTCCTCTTGTATTGAGCAGTGGTGCCCTGGGGAAGAGGCGCTGGCTATCCACTCTATCTATTCCTCTTATTATCTTGCACACCTCTATCATGTCTCCTCTCATCCTCCTTCTCTCCAAAGAGTAAAGCCCTAGCTCCCTTAATCTCTGATCATAATGCATACTTTCTAAACCAGGCAGCATCCTGGTAAATCTCCTCTGTACCCTTTCCAATGCTTCCACATCCTTCCTATAGTGAGGTGACCAGAACTGGACACAATACTCCAAGTGTGGCCTAACCAGAGTTTTATAGAGCTGCATCATTACATCGCGACTCTTAAACTCTATCTCTCGACTTATGAAAGCTAACACCCCATAAGCTTTCTTAACTACCCTATCCACCTGTGAGGCAACTTTCAGGGATCTGTGGACATGTACCCCGAGGTCCCTCTGCTCCTCCACACTACCAAGTATCCTGCCATTTACTTTGTACTCTGCCTTGGAGTTTGTCCTTCCAAAGAGTACCACCTCACACTTCTCCGGGTTGAACTCCATCTGCCACTTCTCAGCCCACTTCTGCATCCTATCAATGTCTCTCTGCAATCTTTGACAATCCTCTACACTATCTACAACACCACCAACCTTTGTGTCGTCTGCAAACTTGCCAACCCATCCTTCTACCCCCACATCCAGGTCGTTAATAAAAATCATGAAAAGTAGAGGTCCCAGAACGGATCCTTGTGGGACACCACTAGTCACAATCCTCCAATCTGAATGTACTCCCTCCACCACCACCCTCTGCCTTCTGCAGGCAAGCCAATTCTGAATCCACCTGGCCAAACTTCCCTGGATCCCATGCCTTCTGACTTTCTGAATAAGCCTACCGTGTGGAACCTTGTCAAATGCCTTACTAAAATCCATATAGATCACATCCACTGCACTACCCTCATCTATGTGCCTGGTCACCTCCTCAAAGAACTCTATCAGGCTTGTTAGACACGATCTGCCCTTCACAAAGCCATGTTGACTGTTCCTGATCAGACCATGATTCTCTAAATGCCTATAGATCCTATCTCTAAGAATCTTTTCCAACAGCTTTCCCACCACAGACGTAAGGCTCACTGGTCTATAATTACCCGGACTATCCCTGCTACCTTTTTTGAACAAGGGAACAACATTCGCCTCCCTCCAATCCTCCGGTACCATTCCCATGGACAACGAGGACATAAAGATCCTAGCCAGAGGCTCAGCAATCTCTTCTCTCGCCTCGTGGAGCAGCCTGGGAATATTCCGTCAGGCCCCGGGGACTTATCTGTCTTAATGTATTTTAACAACTCCCAACACCTCCTCTCCCTTAATATCAGCATGCTCCAGAACGTCAACCTCACTCATATTGTCCTCACCATCATCAAGTTCCCTCTCATTGGTGAATACCGAAGAGAAGTATTCATTGAGGACCTCGCTCACTTCCACAGCCTCCAGGCACATCTTCCCACCTTTATCTCTAATCGGTCCTACTTTCACTCCTGTCATCCTTTTTTTCTTCACATAATTGAAGAATGCCTTGGGGTTTTCCTTTACCCTGCTCGCCAAGGCCTTCTCATGCCCCCTTCTTGCTCTTCTCAGCCCCTTCTTAAGCTCCTTTCTTGCTTCCCTATTTTCCTCAATAGACCCATCTGATCCTTGCTCCCTAAACCTCATGTATGCTGCCTTCTTCCTCCTGACTAGATTTTCCACCTCACTTGTCACCCATGGTTCCTTCACCCTACCATTCTTTATCTTCCTCACCGGGACAAATTTATCCCTTACATCCCGCAAGAGATCTCTAAACATCGACCACATGTCCATAGTACATTTCCCTGCAAAAACATCATCCCAATTCACACCCGCAAGTTCTAGCCTTATAGCCTCATAATTTGCCTTTCCCCAATTAAAAATTTTCCTGTCCTCTTTGATTCTATCCTTTTCCATGATAATTATAAAGGCCAGGGAGCGGTGGTCACTGTCCCCTAGATGCTCACCCACTGAGAGATCTGTGACCTGACCCGGTTCATTACCTAATACTAGATCTAGTATGGCATTCCCCCTGGAGGAATCTTTCTTCCTCTTTGGAATGAACTGACCCTGCACCTTCTGTATTATTCCCAGAAATACCTGCCATTGTTGTTCCACTGTCATCCCTGCTAGGGTATCTTTCCAGTCAACTTTGGCCAGCTCCTCCCTCATGGGTCCATAGTTCCCTTTGTTCAACTGTAATACTGACTCTTCCAATTTTCCCTTCTCCCTCTCAAATTGTAGATTAAAACTTATCATATTATGGTCACTACCTCCTAATGGCTCCTTTACCTCGAGTTCCCTTATCAAATCCGGTTCATTACACATCACTAAATCCAGAATTGCCTTCTCCCTGGTAGGCTCTAGTACAAGCTGCTCTAAGAATCCATCTCAGAGGCACTCCACAAACTCCCTTTCTTGGGGACCAGTACCAACTTGATTTTCCCAGTCTACCTGTGTGAGAGGTGCATGGAGTCCTTCATAATACTGTTTGCTTTATGGATGCAGCGTGTGGTGTAAATGTCTGTAATGACAGGAAGAGAGACCCCGATGATCTTCTCAGCTGACCTCACTATCCGCTGCAGGGTCTTGCGATCCAAGATGTGCAATTTCCGAACCAGGCAGTGATGCAGCTGCTCAGGATGCTCTCGATACAACCTCAGTAGAATGTGGTGAGGATGGGGGTGGGAGATGGACTTTTCTCAGCCTTTGCAGAAAGTAGAGACGCTGCTGGGCTTTCTTTGCTCTGGAGCTGGTGTTGAGGGACCAGGTGAGATTCTCCGCCAGGTGAACACCAAGAAATTTGCTGCTCTTAACGATCTCTACAGAGGAGTCGTCGATGTTCAGCAGAGAGTGGTCGCTCCGTGTCCTCTTGAAGTCAACAACCATCTCTTTTGTTTTGTTCACATTCAGAGACAGGTTGCTGGCTCTGCACCAGTCTGTTAGCCGCTGCACCTCTTCTGTATGCTGACTCGTCGTTCTTGCTGATGAGACCCACCATGGTCATGTCATCGGCGAACTTGATGATGTGATTCGAGCTGTGTGTTGCAACACAGTCGTGGGTCAGCAGAGTGAACAGCAGTGGACTGAGCACACAGCCCTGGGGGGCCCCGTGCTCAGTGTGATGGTGTTGGAGATGCTGCTTCCAATCCGGACTGACTGAGGTCTCCCAGTCAGGAAGTCTAGGATCCAGTTGCAGAGGGAGGTGTTCAGGCCCAGTAGGCTCAGCTTTCCAATCAGTTTCTGAGGAATGATTGTGTTGAATGCTGAACTGAAGTCTATGAACAGCATTCGGACGTACGTGTCTTTTTTGTCCAAGGGAGTTAGGGCCAGGTGGAGGGTGATGGCAATGGCATCATCTGTTGAACAGTTGGGATGGTACGCGAACTGCAGGGGGTCCAGTGAGGGGAGCAGCAGGGTCTTGATGTGCCTCATGACGAGCCTCTCGAAACACTTCATGATGATGGATGTGAGTGCAATGGGACGGTAGTTTTGAGGAATCTACCATGAAAGTGAATGAAGACAAGACAGTGGATGTTGTCTACATGGACATTAGTAAGGAATTTGACAAGATCCTGCACGGGAGGCTGGTCAAGAAGGTTCAGTTCTTTGGGTTTCAGGATGAAGTAATAAATTGGATTAGACAATGGTTTTGGAAGAAGCCAGAGAATGGTAGTAGATGGTCGCCTCTGACTGTGCTACTGGTGTGCCACAGGGATTGATGTGGGTCAGTTGATGTCTGTCGTCATTATCAATGATCTGGATGATAATGTGGTTAACATGGATCAGCAAATTTGCAGATGATACCAAGACTGGGGGTGTAGTGAACAGCGAGAAAGACTATTAGAATTTGCGGCAGGATCTAGACCAGATGGAAAAATAGGCTGAAAAATGGCAGGTGGAATTTAATGCAGATAAGTACAAGGTGTTGCACTTCTGTAGGACCAACTAGGGTAGGTCTTACACAGTGAATGGTAGGGCACTGAGCAGTGGGGTAGAACAAAGGGATCTGGGAATAGAGCTCCATAGTTTGTTGAAAGTGGTGTCACAGGTAGAGAAAGTTGTAAAGAAAGCTTTTGCCACATTGGCCTTCATAAATCAATGTACTGAGTACAGGAGATGGGATGTTATGTTCAAGTTGTATAAGACTTTGGTGAGGCCTAATTTGGAGTATTGTGTGCAGCTTTGGTCACCGACCCACAGGAAAGATGAAAACAAGGTTGAAGGAGTACAGAGAAAATTTACAAGCATGTTGCCATATCTGGAGGACCTGAGTTAAGATGAAATACTCAATAGGTTAGGACTGTATTCTTTAAAATGTAGAAGATTAAGAGGAGATTTGTTAGAGGCAGACAAAATTATGAGGGATATAGATTGGGTATATGCAAGCTGGTTTTTTCCACTGAGGATGGGTGGGACCACAACCAAAGGTCATGGGTTAAGGGTAAAAGGTGAAAAGTTTAGGGGGAATATGAGGGGAAATTTCTTCACTCAGAGGGTCCTGAGAGTGTGGAACGAGCTGCCTACACAAGTGGTGCATGTAAGCTCGATTTCAACGTTTAAGATAAGTTTGGATAGGTATATGGATTGTAGGGAGGCTTATGGTCCCGGTGTAGGTCAATGGGAGTAGGCAGTTTAAAGAGTTTTGCCATAGACTAGATGGGCTGAAGGGCCTGATTCTGTGCTGTAATTCTCTATTACTCTATGACTCTGAAAATAATTGCAGCCATCTCCCACTCAGCAAACTTGCCTTTTCCAAAATCTCCCTTCTGGAAAGTGCTATAGGATTATTAAAACAAAAACTTCACATCATAAAAGTTTTGTCACCCAGGGAGTTAAACTGATCAACCTTTCTAGCTAGCCCCCACCCCCTGTATCACTACACTGCACTTCAAACCACAGTTTATAATGTTGCTTACATTGTAAATACATGTTGGTATTTGGGTATTTATGCATATTTCATTCTATGTCCACACTTTAAACTCTAACTTATTTTTTATAATTATTTATTCTTTTTTTTCAATGTTTTTGTTGCATGTTGCATCTTGACCAGCACCCCACTGCGAATTCCCAAAACATGTAAATGTACACTGGGTGGCCACTTTATTAGGTACACTTGCACACTGCTCATTAATGCAAATATCTAATCAGCCAATCATGTGGCAGCAACTCAACACAAAAGTGCATGCAGTCATGGTCAAGAGGTTCAGATGTTCTTCAGACCAATCATCAGAATGGGGAAGAAATGTGATCTAAGTGACTTTGACTATGGAATGATTGTTGGTGCCAGATGGGGTGGTTTGAGTATCTCAGAAACTGCTGATTTCCTGGGATTTTCATGCACAACAGTCTCTAGAATTTCCAGAGAATGGTACGAAAAACAAAAAGAAAAATCCAGTGAGCAGCAGTTCTGTGGGTACAATTGCTTTGAGGGAGGTCAGACTGTTTCAAGCTGAGAGGAAAGGGACAGTAACTCAAATAACCATATGTTACAACAGTAGTGTGCAGAAGAGCATCTCTGAACACACGACCTGTTGAATCTTGAAGTGGATGGGCTACAGCAGCAGACCCCAAACATACACTCAGTGACCACTTTATTAGGTACAGGAGGTATTTAATAAAGTGGCCACTGAGTGTACAATTTGTTACTGTGTGTAATATACTATGCTGCTGCAAAAAGCAAATTGTCTTATCATTTCTGTAAGCCTGTGATAATGAACTTTCATTGGAATGGATTGCCAGTTCTGCAATCCCTTGGTGAGCTGTCTGTGATCTTTTACTGCTGTGTATATCAACCATTCTTCTTTATGCTCGCGTTTCTCGCAAAGGTCCAAGTAGAGTGGGATGGAGTGGATGTTTCCTATAGTGGGGGAGTCTCTGACCAGAGGGCACAGCCTCAGAATAGAGAGAAGTTTCTTTAGAACAGAGATGAGGCCATGGGGTGGTAAATCTGTGGAGTTCATTGGCACAGGTGGCTGTGGAAGCCACATAATTGGGCATATTTAAAATGGAGGTTGATTAGTCAGGGTGTCAGAGGTAACAGGGAGAAGGCTGGAGAATGGGGATGAGAGGGTTAGTGCATTAGCTGTGATTGAATGTGGAGCATTCTCGATCGGCCAAATGCCCTGATTCTGCTCATGTGTTTTATGGTCTATTCATCAGTCCTTTTCCTCTCCCTCATGTCCCCTTCTCATTCTCATAGTCAGAGAAATGGTAACAGGTTATTCTCCGATGAATTTCATTCCTGTTATACAACAGCTCATTTATAAATGAAATGGGGGTGGTCAGTGTAACACTCTGTCGTGCCAGCGATTGGAACATTGGGCTTCAATTTCCACTGCTGTCCATAAGGAGGTAGTGTGCCCACCCCATGACCACTGGGGTTTCTCCCCACATTCCAAACCACACGGCTGGGGTTTCGTAAGTCACGGAAGCACAGCGGCACTTGAGACAGATAAAGCTAGTGTAATCTTTCAAAAGGATACAGGAACAGCAGAGTCTGTTGAATGATACACCTCACTCACCTTTCAGCCATGCGTTCTGGTATCCTTGAATGCAGGTACAGCCACTGTGGCCATTACTGGAGTGGACTCAGGGCCTGGGCCAAGAGCAGATAATGCACCAATGTTTAGCACACTTAAGCGCTGAGTAAAGTTAAAAAGATTAAGCTGTCAAGGCCGAGGGTGGACGACAAACCAGTGTTCATCTCACTAGCATGGGAGGCCTTACTTGCCTTGGTGCTGAACCTGGCGCTGCAGCTGTGGCCTACAGCCATCGGGCTCCTGGACCAGTTTCAGCACCGAACTGGCTCTGTGGCAATGGACTCTTTCAGGCACTCTGCGGTTCATGTTCTGTGGGTCTTGTTTGCTTTTTTAAAATTCTTTCATGTATTACTGTCTTTGTAGTGTGGTGTGGCGTGGGTTTTTCTGTGGATTTTAATGGATTTGTTTGTTTTGTAGCTGCCTGCAAGAAGATACTTACATACTTTGATAATAAATGTACTTTGAACCAACCCATGAGATCGCTCATTCTTCCAAACACCAGTCAGGATAGACCATTCTTACTGCTCTGAGTCCCAGGAATCCATCTTGCAATTTGCCCAAGGCAAGCATCCCTAGATACAGGAGATCAAAACCGTACAGTGCCTCAGGTACAGTCACACTGCAGCCAGAGATCCCCACTTCTGCACTCCAGTCCCTACAATTAGGGTTAGCTTAAGGTGTAGGAGCAGAATTAGGCTACTTGTCCCATTGAGTCTGCTCCACCATTTCATCATGGCTGATCCATTCCTAGCTCAGCCCCAATTTCCTACCTTCTCCCCATATCCCTTCATGCCCTATCAACCTCTGCCTTAAATAAACCCAACAACCTGGCCTCCACAGCTGCCTGTGGCAACAAATTCCACAAATTCACCACTCTCTGGCTAATGAAATTCCTCCTATTTCTGTTCTAAATGCACATCCCTCTATTCTGAGGCATTGTCCTCTGGTCCTAAAGCCCCCACCATAGGAAGTATCCTTTCTACATCCGCTCTATAAAGGCCTTTCAACAATCAATAGGTTTCAATGACAACCCTCTTCATTCTTCTGAATTCCAGTGAGTACAGGCCTAGAGCCAATATCTCTAAGGACCTAACATCGATGCAACATATTGATGCAACTATAAAGAAGACAAGACAGCAGCTATATTTCATTAGGTGCTTGAGATTTGGTTTGTTAACAAAAACATTCAAAAACCTCTACAAATGTACCATGGAGAGCATTCTGGCTGACAGCATCACTATCCGGTATGGGGGTGGGGGGGGGGTGGAGGGGGTTACTACACAAGATAGAAGCAAGTTCTCCTGCCACGTTTTGTCACCATGCAACCTTATCCTTCAATCTCTTTTTGGAGGACAGCATGTGCATAAATGTCTCTCTCCAGCAGACTTCATCATGAGTCCAGTATTTCTAAACTATTCTTTAATATTTCTTAACTGTACACATGATTTTTTTGGGTTCTATCGCTGAGCAGCAGTGAACCATCTGACTGGCCTCTCAGAGTTTTCTTTGAGAACTAGTTGACTTGATCAGCATTTCTGATCTGGCTATTGTTCATGATTGCACTTAATTAAAAAAAAAGTTGTTGAAACGTGTAAAATTAGTCAGCTCTATCATGGGTACCAGCCTCCCTAGTATCCAAGATATCTTCAAGGAGCAGTGCCTTAGGAAGGCGGCGTCCATCATTAAGGACCCCCACCAGCGGGACATGCCAGCTTCACACTGATACTGTCGGGTAGGAGGTACAGAAGCCTGAAGGCACACACTCAGTGATTCAGAAACAGCTTCTTCCCCTCTGCCATCCGATTTATGAATAGACATTGAACCCATGAATACTAACTCAATATGTTTTTGTTTGGATTTTTTTGCACTTCTTATTTGACCTTAACTATTTAATTGAATTTAAATATATACACACACACACACACAAACACGTATACGTACTGTAATTCAGTTTTTTCCCTCTATTTATTTATTTCATTGTACTGCTGCCGTAAAGTTAACACATTTCACAACATATGCCGACGATATTAAACCTGATTCTGATACCATGGGCTCTTAACTTGTTAAGCAGCCTCATGTGCAGCACCTTGTCAAATACCTTCTGAACATCCACTGATTCTTCTTTGTCTATCCTGCTTGTTATTTCTTCACAGAATTCCAACAGATTTGTCAGGCAAGATTTTCCTTAAGGAAATCATGTTGATTTCACCTTATTTTATTGTGCCTCCAATACACCAAAAACACAACCTTAAGAATCGACTCCAACATCTTCCAAACCACTGAGGTCAGTCTAACTGGCCTGTAATTTCCTTTCTTCTGCCTCTTTCCCCTTCTTGAAGAGTGGAGTGACATTTGCATTTTCCATTCCTCCAGAATCAACTGACACATGCAAGATCATTACTAATGCTTCCACGATCTCTTCAGTCACCTCTTTCAGAACCCTGGGATGTACACCATCTGATCCCGATGACTTGGCTACTTTCAGCCCCTCGGTTTCCCAAGAACCTTCTCCTCAGTAATAGCAACTACACTCACTTCTGTCCCTGACACTCTGGCATCCTGCTAGTCTCTTCTACAGCAAAGACGGATGCAAAATACTTAGTCAGTTTCCATTGTCCATTACTACCTCTTCAGTATCATTTTCCGGTGGTTCAATACCCATTTTAAATATTTGAAGAAACTTTTGGTATCCTCTGATATTTTTGGCTAGCCTACCTATCCTCTAACTTCCCACTAAGTTTTGCACCATTATATGCCTTTTCTTTTGCTTTTATGTTGGCTTTGACTTTCCTTGTCAGCCAGTTACATCATCCTACCTTTAGAATACTACTACTTCTTTGGGATGTATCTATTCTACACCGTCCGAATTGCTCCTGGAAACTACAGCTATTGTTGCTCTGCCATCTTCTCCGCTAGTCAACTTTGGCCAGCTCCTCTCTCATGCCTTAGTAATTCCCTATACTCCACTGTAATACTGATACATCTGACTTTAGCTTCTCCTTCTCAGATTGCAGGGCGAACTTGATCATATTATGACCACTTGTTCCCCAAGGGTTCCTGAATCTTAAACTCTTGAATCAACTCCAGTTCATTGGAGAACACCCAATCCAGAATAGCTGATCCCTTGGAGGGCTCAACCACGAGCCGCTCTAAAAAGCCATCTTGGAGGCATTCGACAAATTTCCCCTTTTGAGATCCAACACCAAACTGATTTTCCCAATCCATCTGCATATTGAAATCCCCCATGACCATTGTAACACTATCTCCTGTTGTAATTTGTAGCCCTCATCTTTGCTACTGTTCAGAGGTCTGCATGTAACTGCCATCAGGGTCTTTTTATCCTTACAATTTCTTAGCTCTACCCACGAGGATTCTACACCTAAATCTGTCACTTCTTTCTAATAATTAGATTTCACTTTCTTTTTTTCAAACTAACAGAGCCACCCACCTCCTCTGCCAACCTGCCTGCTCTTTCCATACAATGTACATACTTGAATGTTAAGCTCCCAGCTAAAATTTTCTTTCAGCCACAACTTGCTTACCCAATCAAGTTTACAGGAAAGTTACTGGCATGGTTAGAGCATTGGCTGATTGGTAGGAAGCAGTGAGTGGGAATAAAAGGATCCTTTTTTGTTTGGCTGCCAATGACTAGAGGTGTTCTACGGGGGTTGGTGTTGGGACCGCTTCCTTTTGTGCTGTATATCAATTATTTAGATGGCATAAAACACAAACTGCTGGAGGAGCGCAGCAGGCCAGGCAGCATCTATGGAGAACAGTACAGTCGACCTTTCGGGCCAAGACATCGACTGTGCTCTTTTCCATAGTTGCTGCTTGGCCTGCTGAGTTCCTCCAGCAGTTTGTGTATGTTGCTTGTATTTCCAGCATCTGCAGATTTCTTCCTGTTTGTAGATAACGGAATAAATGGCTTTGTTGCTAATTTTGCAGATGATACAAAAATTGGTAGAGGGGCAGGTAGGGTTGAGGAAACAGGTAGGCTGCAGAAGGACTTAAACAGATTAGGAGAATGGGCAAGAAAGTGGCAAATGAAATACAATGTTGGAAAATGCATTCGCATGCACTTTGGTAGTAGAAATAAATGTGTAAACTATTTTCTAAACGGGGAGAAAATCCAAAAATCTGAGATGCATAGGGACTTGGGAGTTCTTGTGCAGAACATCCTAAAAGTTAATTTGCAGGTTGAGTCGGTGGTGAGGAAGGCAAATGCAACGTTAGCATTCGTTTCAAGAGGACTAGAATACAAGAGTTGGGATGTGATGCTGAGGCTTTATAAGGCACTGGTGAGACCTCAACTTGAGTACTGTGAACAGTTTTGGGCCCCTCATCTTAGAAAAGAGGTGCTGGCATTGAAGAGAGTTCAGAAGAAATTCACAAGGATAATTCTGGAATGAAAGGGTTATCATACAAGGAATGTTTATTAGCTCTGGGTCTGTACTTGCTGGAATTTAGAAAGACGAAAGGGGAATCTCATTGAACCCTTTCGAATGTTGAAAGGCCTAGACAGAGTAGATGTGGAAAAGATGTTTCCTATCATGGGGGAGTGTAGGACAAGAGGGCACAGTCTCAGGATAGAGGGGCATCCACTTAAAACAGAAATGCGGAGAAATTTCTTTAGCCAGAGGGTGGTGAATTTGTGACCACAGGCAGCTGTGGAGACCAGGTCGTTGGGTGTATTTAAGGGAGAGATTGATAGGTTCTTGATTGGACATGGCATCAAAGGTTACGGGGAGAAGACCAGGGAGTGAGGCTGAGGGGGGGAAAAAGAATCAGCCATGATTGAATGACAGAGCAGACTCAATGAGCCAAATGGCCTAATTCTGCTCCTATGTCTTATGGTCTAACTCAGAGAAGCCCACATCATACCTGCTCATCTCTAACTATGCTTCAGGTTCATCTACCTTATTTTATATGCTGCATGCATTCAAATATAACACATTCAGTTCTGTATTCATCACCTTTTATGATTTTGACACCCTTTTACGATTTTGACACCCTTTTACATTGCAACTCATCCTGTTGACTCCAATTTTGGCCTATCCTTGCTAGCAGTCTCACTACACATTGTCTCTGTTTGTAAATCAACCGCCCCATCCTCAGCTCTATCACTCCAGTCCCCATCCCCCTGCCAAATTAGTTTAAACCCTCCCCAACAGCTCCAGCAAACCTGACTGCAAAAGTATTGATTCCCTTGGTTTCTGGTGTAACACATCCCTTGTGTACAGGTCATGCCTTTCCCATTCAGCTGCATGACCTTTGAAAGTGTTATATCCGAAATGCTTCTTCCCCCCCCATGCTGTTAATCTGATCAACCATCCTAGTTAGCCCCCTCCTCACCCCACTACCCCCATCACTGTACTGTACACACTTTAAACCACTTTTATATTGTGCATATATTGTAAATACTTCCTGGTATTTATATCTGCACTTTTGTATAATTATTTCTAATTGTTAGATGTTGGCATGACACACTAACACACCACAGTATATTCCTAATACACACAAATGTTAAAAAGTTGAACCTTGATGCATTTTATCATAGGCCCTGACCTCTCTCTCAGCAGCACACAAAACAAGAGTTCAACATATCCAAGTCAATGAAAGCTCAGGGAAAGGGAGACTCCCTTGCTGCCTGTTATGTGGTGACACTGGTTGTTGGAAGCTGGGCTGAGTCCCAGGACATCACTGTTGGTAGTTGGTACATGCGACAAACTATTCATACAGAACCATTTATTACAACACATTGAATTAGTACAAGGGAAAGCAGTAACAGAATGCAGAATGAAGTGTTACAGTTACAGAGAGTGCCATGCAGCACAGATAATATTTGTAAGGTCATAACAAGGTAGATTGTGAGGTCAAGAGCCCATCTTATTGTACTAGGGGATGATTTAGTAATGTGGTAACAGTGGGATTTATCTTCTGCCCTATGTCCAGATTACGCTGGTTGCTTTACTGAGGTGGCTGATAACCGTAGATCGAGTCCAAAGAGTAGAGGCTGGTTTCTGTGATGCCAACTCTACACGACCTTGTGGTCACATGCAGAGTAGTTGTTACACCAAGCCGTGATGCACCTGGATAGGATGCTTTTTATGGTGCATTGACAGAAGTTAAGTGAGGGTCATGGCAAATGTCTTCAGCCTCCTGAGGAAGCAGAGACATTGTTGAGTGTTCTTCACCATGGCGTCAGCATGGTTGGACTAGGACAGGGTATCTGTGATGTATAGTTGTAGAATCTGATGTTTTTGAAGAGATGACATAGAGAATTGATGATGGAAGAACAATAGATATTCCCATCACTACCTGTATTTCTGACAACTCAGAGCTTCTCCTGGAGACAGCAACATAGAAATTTTCCTCTCTTAAACACATCCAAGCCTTTTCTACCATGCATTCAAGCTGGGAGTCTTGGGAGAAACTTGGAATGAACCGTAACTCACTATTTCAATACTGTAAATGATTTGAAATAAACAACCCCCACACTTTATTCACTATAAGGTACAGAATGGCACAATACAATCCACAGAAACTGCAAAAATCATCAGTATATATATCCAAAACATGTGCTTTCACTTCTGCTATTAAGGCCCTACAGTTTGAGGCCAACCTATTCTCATAGTGCAAGAGAGACCGCAAGAAAGATTAGCATTTATATTAAATCTCATTCTAAGTCAAAACACTCACATACAAGTTACTTTGAAGTGTGGCCTCTCTTCCCCCACCCCACCCCACCTTTCAGTAGGAAATCCTTCCTACGTTCTCGCTGAATCCACAATTATTTCCTGGAGCTGGGAACCTTTAACCACAACTGACTATGGAAGCTTTGTGACTGGTTATCAGGTTATAGAAGCTTTAAACCTTTCCCTGGAAGGGGTTTGCAAAGTGCAATTATTCATTATATGGATTCAGAGCACCACCGCATTCACAGTCCATGCGGTCCAACTTGTCTAGGTCAACCAACATATCTTGGCTATCTACCTTTACACAGAGAGTGGTGGGTATCTGCAATCTGCTGCCTGCGGTGACTGTAGGGGCAGAAATATTAGGGATTTTTTTAAAAAAACATTTAGATAGGCACCTGAATGTGAAGAAAATGGAGGGATATGGACAATGTGTAGGCAGAAGAGATTAGTTAGCCTTTTGGTTGGATCAGCACAACACTGTGGGCCAAAGGTCCTGTGCTGTTCTGTCTACAATAGTCTCACTTGCCTGCATTTGGCCCATACCCCACTAAACCTCTCTGATACACATATTTGTGCAATGTCCCTTAAACATTGTAATTCCATCCACTTCTATAGTTTCCTCTGGCAGGTCACTCTACATAGCCACCACCCTCGGTGGAAACACTATCTTATTATGTTTCTTTTGTGCTGCATCAGATTCGGAGTAACAATTATTTCATTCTCCCTTACACTCGTGAACTGTTAATGCATTACATCTTTCTCCTCTCACCTTAAGCCTATGCTGTCTAGTTGTAGACTTCCCTGCCCCTAGGAAAAAAAAGAGTATACAGATAGATGAGAGCTGTCTGCTGTCGAGCTTTAAGATTTATTTCCTTCTCAAGGAGTGTGGATGGCCTGCAGACTACTTCCCACCCTCAACTGATCATTAACTGCACTGGTATTTGTGGACCCTACTGGGTAAAATGAGGAGTCCACTGCCCTGAAGCAAAACAATGATTAGTTTCTACGACGTCGAGAAGATAAGTCGAGAGAGAGGTCTATGCAAGACACACCGGCTGGTGCACAGTACCTGCAACAGCAAGACTTCACTCACATCAGGGTGTCCAGAGCACTCTGCGACCAGGGCTTTACTCCGCATACGATCATTATCGTGGGAAGCCGCCAGGTTTCATTAGTAACAGCCAGTCAAAACTGCCCGACCCATCACCAGCACCAGCCCACCCACCATCAAGGACATGTATGCAGAAAGCTCCAGTAACATCATGAAAGATCCCGCCCCCCCCCCACCCTGCTCACGGACTGTTTGTCCCACTCCCATCAGAGAGGAGGCTACGCAGCATCCACACCAAGACCACCAGACACAGAAAGAGTTACTTTCTCTAAGCAGCAGGTCTGATCAACACTGTCCATCCATTAACCCACCTCCCCACATCCCTAACCACGACTTTATCATTTCCTGTCAGTCACCTTATGTAGACACGTGCCTAGTGTCAGTTTATGAACATAACGATCTACATATTTCAGTTATGCATTTACGTTCAGAGTGTTTTTAAACTTATTATTGTGCTCCTTAGTGTTTTTTTGCATTGTATCTGATCTGGAATAATAATTATTTTGTTCTCGTTTACACTTGTATACTGCAAATGATATTAAACAATCTTGAATATTGAAGTGTTGCTGGTTGAAGAATAAACACTGACTGGCAATAATATCCCTGTTCTTGTCCATCAGAGGACAGTTGTTCTTCACGCCTCAAATGAAGGATAGTCTCTGACTGCACTGCGTATTGGTCACAGATTCCACAGCAGGGAACAGGCCCTTCCCTGCCAACTTTGTTGCCCAGCCAGCGAGTCCCGCTGCCTGTGTTTGGCCCATGTCCCTCTAAACCTCTACAGTCCATGTTCTTATCTGGAAGGCTTTTAAATATTGCTGATGCACCTACCTCAACCACCATTTCTGGCAGGTCAATCCAAACACACACCACCTTTTTGTGAAGGAGTTGCTCCCGATCTCCCTTTTAAATCTCTCGCCTCTGTGTGAAACCTACAGCCTCGTTTTTAGCCCCCCCACCCCTGAGAAAATGATGATGTGCTTTCACCCTGACTATGCTCCTTACGATCTTGTAGACCTCTATCAGGTCACCCTTGTTGCAGGGAATGAAGTCCTAGAGTACACACAACCCCTCCTTGTAACTCAGATCCCGAAGTCCAGGCAACGTCTCGGTAAAACCTCCCTAAGCACCGTGCAGGACCGCTGATTTATTTGGAGAAACAGCGCAGAACCGGCCCTCCCCAATTTAACCCTAGTCTAATCACGGGCAATATACAATCACTGATTAACCTACTAACCTTTGGACTGTAGGACGAAACCCACGCATCCCACAGTACAGACTCCTTGCAGTTGACGTCAGTATTGAATTCTGACACCCCAAACTGCAATAGTGCAGCTAACCACTACACTACGGTGATGCCCATCTGTTGCAGCTTACACCCTCAAGCAGTGACCACCCCCATGGTCACCATAGGGAGGTGGAGAGTTTTGCTGTTGCACCCTCACCCTCTGCCTGGCTCCATCTACCTGCCCATCCCCCAATTCTATCACTCCCCTCCCCTACCTGACTCCACTCTTCTCCCTCCCCTTTACTCCCTCTCCAGTGGCACAGGGTTTCCACCTGAAACGTTGACAATTCTTCTCCCCACAGCAGCTGTTCGACCCGCTGACCCTCCACCAGATTGTGCACTGTTTCAGATCCGCAGTCTCACGTGCCTCCACCACTTCGGAACCCTCGCCTCCGCAGTATTTGTGCATCTTCTAAAGACCAAGAGGGCACCATAATCACATGGAATTGAACTAGATGGAGAGTCCATTACCCTGAACTTCATGATACGTCTTTGGACGCACAGTGAGAAGCAACGTAACCGACCAAATTCTCTGGGTTAGGTTCTTTGATCTGGCCTTCCCCACTTCAACTTCAGACCAGGGGCCATTGATCTGTTACCCACTGTACCCCTTTGCTTCCCTGACAGTGCTCAACTCTCTGCCTCTCTTCTGTGACTTTTCCCTCCGCACTTCCCGGTTCGCCTCCAGCAGTAGCTCGATATCTTGGATCGCCCTGCCTGTCTTTGTCAGCGCTCCCTCGACGCTCCAGCCCTCCTCTGCCTCCGCGTGGCTGGTCTCCTTGGGCCGCTGAGTGACAGGATGGTCGAACGGTGGGGTCTCTCGCTTCAGACAGCTGGAATTCTCCAGCAGAACTATAGGACATGTGTTAAAGAAAACTAACGACAGATTGGACAAATTTAGACAAACCACACCTCCAACCCCACCAGTGAACACAATGCCAATGTGGAAACTATATGTTCTATTGTTAACTGGCAATTAAAACCTACAATGACAAATTGTGTACAATAGGGTCTTTTGAGAGCCTCTTAAGATGGGTGCATGAAGCTTGGAAAAATAGAGGGCCATGCGGCAGGGAAATTCTAAGCAGTTTCTAGAGTAGGTCACACGATCAGTACAACATTGTGGGCCGAAGGGCCTGTAATGTGCTGTAGATCTCTATGTAACACGATAGCGCGGCAGCGTAGTGGTTAGCGCATCGCTTTGCAGCACCAGCGACGGGGATTCAATTCCCACCATTGTAAAGAGTTTGTATGTTCTCCGTGTGACCGCATGGGTTTCCTCCCACATTCTAAAGATATGGTCAATTTGTGTAATTGGGTGGCATGGACTCATTAGGCTGGAAGGGCCTGTTAGCGTACTGTTTCTCTAAATAAATAACTTTGGAGTGTACAGCAGAGTACAGACCTTTTTGGCCCAAAATGTTGTGCTGACCCTTTATCTGTAGATCTGAACTTCCCATGATTCAGGACATTTACAAGGACAGGTGTGAGAAAAGGGGCCCTTAGGATCATTGGGGACCCGAGTCACCCCAACTGTTCCACAATCTATTCCAGCTGCTACCATCTGGGAAACGGTACCGCGGCATAAAAGCCAGGGCCAACAGGCTCCAGGACGGCTGCTTCCACCATGCCAACAGACTGATGAACTCACGCTGATTTGAGTGTATTTCTATGTTGCATTGACTGTTCTGTTTATTATAAATTACTATGATTGCACATTGCACATTTAGATGGAGACGTAACGTAAAGATTTTTACTCCTCATGTAGATGAAGGATATAAGAAATAAAGTCAATTCAATTCATTTTCTATCAGATTACAGGAGATCCATTTTCCAGCCTCTGTTCTAGAACCGCTAATACCTGAAACCAGGGATTCCTAACCTTTTTTATGCTGTGGACCCTTACCATTAACTAAAGAGTCCGTGGACCTCAGGTTGGGAACCCCTGCCCTGCTTAACTATCTCCAAGTTGAAGAACCCATGGGGTTCTCTGAACAGTGTTCTGGTTAGGGCATTCAGACCATCAAGTCTGTGCCATCATCCAGCCATGGCTGATTTTTTTCCCTAAGCCTGTTCTCCTGCCTTCTCCCTGTAATCTGTAACCCGCTTACCAATCAGGAACATATCAACATTTGCCTTAAATACAACTAATAACTCTGTGGCAGTGAATTCAACAGATTCACCACCCTCTGGCTGATCAAACTCTTACTCATCTCGGTTTTGAAGGGATGTTCCTTTATTCTGAAGCCATGCCTTTGGATCCTAGACTCTCTTACTAATGGAAACATCCTCTTTACACTCCCTCTGTCCTGGTCTTTCTGTATTGGGTAGGTTTCAATATGCTTCTTGACATCCTTAAACGGTCAGGTCTGACCTCAGAAATTCCTTCCTAAACTTTAGTCAGAGGTTAGTGAATCTGTGGAATTCATTGTGTCACGTACCCAGTGACGAGAATAAAGAACCAGCAGAAATAGAAAAGTTAACCAGTTCTTAAAGTGACAGTCCAACAGTTAATCTTCGTCTCTCTCTCTCTCTTTTACAAACAACCTGTGTTAAATAACTCTCTCTCTCTCTTTTCAAAACAACAGTTCATAGGAGTACTTCAGGATCCCCTCACAATTGATGGCTGTAGAGGCCAAGCAATTGGGTATATTTAAAATGGAGGTTGATAGTTTGTGATTTGTCAGCACGTCAAAGGTTACAGGGAGAAGGCAAGAGAATGGGGTTGAGAGAGATAATAAGTCAGCCATGATGCAATGGCAGAGCAGACTCAATGGGCCGAATGGCCTAATTCTACCACCCCCCCCCCCCCCAATGTCTTTATGGTCTAATGAAACACACACACACATACAGCTGATAATGATATATACTCTACAAAGGATACAGTTAAACCTTTGGATTTTTTGAAGTTCTGAGATGACAGACCTGGAAAATACAAAAGCTCATGATATACAAGGAAAGTCTCTGCCCGCAGGACACAAAGTCCATGCTCTCTTCTCACTGCAGCCATCAGAAACGAGGTACAGCAGCCTTAATCCCACCCCACCACGTTCTGGAGCAGTTCCTACCCCCCAACCATCAGGCTCCTAAACCACTCGCCACTACTCTCAACGGCTTCCACAACCTGTCCACTCACTTTTAAGGCCTCCTTTCAACTCATGCTCGCAATATTATTGTTTGTTAATTTATTATTAATATTTTGTTTTTCATTTTGTATTTGCATAATTTGTGTGTTTTCAACTAGTTTGTCAGTCTTTGAGTATAGTTTTCCATTGATTCTATCGTGTTTCTTTGTGTCAGCTGTGAAAGCCCACAGGAAAATGAATCTCAGGGTTGTATGATAATAAATTTATTTTGAAGTTTGAAGTGTCTGGTAGGTCAACATGGCTGAACCGAACTGTTTCATTCCGTCACGCATCAGAAACAAATCTGAAGGTGCTGGAAGGCAGCACCTGTGAAGGAGGAAAGAGTTAGTGTGTCAGATCAACAGCCTTTCACCAGAGCATTGACCTGAAATTGTCAACTGTTTCTCTTGCCACAGATGCTGCTGGTTGTTGACACAAATGATGCACCTCACTGCATGTTTCAATACATGACAAATAAAGCTAATCTAAAAGAGAGGGGGAAGGGGCAGACTAATTCCTGTGTCCAGTTCAGTCCCAGAATCTACATTGTTATATGATTTTCAGACTTTGAAACGCAGACTTTCAAGAAGCAGGTTTTTCATAGACTACAGCACAGAAACAGGCCCTTCAGCCCATCTAGTCCACTCCAAAATATTAACCTGCCTAATCTCATCAACCACACCCAGACCATAGCACTCCACACCCCTCCCATCCATGCACATATCCAAATTTCTCTTAAGTGTTGAAATCAAACCCATGTCCACCACTTCCACTGGCAGCTCATTTCACACCCTCACCACCCCGAGTGAATGAGCTTCCCCTCAAAATCCACTTTCACCCTTAACCCATGACCTCTAGTTCTAGACCCAGCCAACTTCAGTGGAAAAAGCCTGTTTGCATTAACCCTATCTATCCCCCTCATAATTTTGTACATCTCTATCAAATCTCACCTCATTCATTAACCCTCCAGGGAATAAAGTCTGAACCTATTTAACCTTACCACATAGCTCAGATCCTCAAGTCCTGGCAACATGCTTGTAAATTTTCTCTGCACTCTTTCATTGGAAATGGTTTATTATTGTCACGTAGTGAAAATTCTTGTCCTGCATA
Source organism: Mobula birostris (assembly GCF_030028105.1). Classification (NCBI taxonomy): domain Eukaryota; kingdom Metazoa; phylum Chordata; class Chondrichthyes; order Myliobatiformes; family Myliobatidae; genus Mobula; species Mobula birostris. The sequence continues at coordinate 6,330,113 of NC_092374.1, read as the reverse complement.
TTGTTCATACAGATCAGAATCAGTTTTAACATCAGCACAAACCTTTGGAATGTGGATGTTAAAGGAAACAAAAGGAGTGTTTGGAGTAAACACAAAATACTCTGCAGATGCTGGGGTCAAAGCAACACTCACAACACGCTGGAGGAACTCAGCAGGTCAGGCAGCATCCGTGGAAAAGATCGGTCGACGTTTCGGGGACTGCTTCGTCGAGCACCTCCGCTCCGTCCGCCACAACAGACAGGATCTCCCAGTAGCCACCCACTTTAACTCTGCTTCCCACTTCCATTCAGATATGTCCATACATGGCCTCTTCTACTGCCATGATGAGGCTAAACTCAGGTTGGAGGAGCAACACCTCATATACAGTCTAGGTAGTCTCCAGTCCCTTGGTATGAACATAGAATTCTCCAACTTCCGGTAATTCCCTCCCCCTCCCTTCCCCTATCCCTATTTCACTCTGCCCCCTCCCCCAGCTGCCTATCACCTCCCTCATGGTTCCGCCTCCTTCTGCTACCCATTGTGTTTTCCCCTATTCCCCCTTCACCTTTCCTGCCTCCCCTCCCCACCCCTTTATCTTTCCCCTTACTGGTTTTTCACCTGGAACCTACCAGCCTTCTCCTTCCCACCCTCCCCCCACCTTCTTTATAGGGCCTCGGCCCCTTCCCTCTACAGTCCTGACGATGGGTTCCGGCCCGAAACGTCAACTGATCGTTTCCACAGATGCTGCCTGACCTGCTGAGTTCCTCCAACGTGTTGTGAGGTAGGAGACAGAACACAAACAGAGACACAGAATGGGTGAGGGTGGGGAAAGGGTCAAGGAAGGTGGGAGATGAAGTCAAGGTCTTGTTAATAGGATTAATATTAAATGAAAATATTTATGAAGCAAAATTAAAACAATGAAAATTAATATTGATCATAAATACCAAGTATAAAGTAACAATCAATAACGAAGTTTCCCCTGCGGTGTTCAGCCCGAGGAAGTGGCTGAGCTGGGTACAACTTTATTGATTTTATTTTATTCAGAGATTCAGCGGGGAACAGGGTTCCTTTGGCTCACAAGCCGCACTGCCCAGCAACCCACCAACCCTTTGAAAAGTGGGAGGAAACTAGAGCACCTGCGGTCATGGGGAGGGACGTACAAACTCCTTACAGATGGTTCCAGAGATGAACTCTGAACTCCAGTGCCTTGAGCTGTAATAGCGTTGCGAGAACTGCCACGCTACAGTGGCGGGATTGTGACATTTAAGAGGCATTTGGATTGGTACATGGCTTGAATGGTTATGAGCTGAATGTGGGCAACTGGGACGAGCAAGGAGGATGCCGTGGTCAGCAGGGACCAGTTTCAGAATCAGCTTTATTATACCGACATTGATGGCAGTATTGTTTAACATCACCAGCAATTATGATCAGGATTCAATTCCCACTGGTCTGGAAGAAGCTTTCACTTTCTCCCATTTCATCTGGATGCTCCGATTCCCCCACGTTCCAAAGACGTATGGGTTCAGGTGAGCAAGCTGAGGGCACGAAGCACGGTGACACCTGCGGGCGGCCCGCAGCGCATCCTTGTGCTTCAGCAGCAGTACCGTGCAAGACATGAAAATTACTGTTTTGCGACAGGTAGACAGACAAATAAACAAACAAATAATGCAAAGTAAGTGGTTGGACAGAAAGGCCTGCCTCCATGGCTCTATACAGTGGTGGATCCAGAAATTTGGCAGAGCAAGGAGAGATGCCCCAGTTCACGGTCGTGGTTAGAGACCAAGACAAGGTGCGTTTGGAGAAGAGGTCTGTTACAGTGTTGTGAAGACCGTGGAACAATCCCCTCACCAATCCTGATGCTGCCCACACGCCTGTAGTTGGGGCTCGTCCATGGATTTCCTCTGCTGTGGGTTGTCCCTCAGATATCGACACCAGTCAGCTGCAGCAGCAACGTACCTACAGCGGCAGGAGAGAAAGCTATCACTCACATGCCCACTACCGCCGATTTCCCCTCGAAACACACAAGGTGATAAGAGGCATTTTCCGAGGCAGAAATAGCTAATAAGGGGGGCATAACTTTAAGGTGATTGGAGGAAAATATGGGGGGAGGTGGGGGGAATGAGTGATGCAAGTTTTTTTTAAAATACAGAGAGTGGTGCATGGAATGCTCTGTCAGATACATTATGGACATTTAAGACACTCTTAGGCACATCAATAAAAGAAAAAATGGAGAAAGGTTAAATTGATTTTTAGAGTGGGTTAAAAGATTGGCACAATATCATAGGCCAAAGGGCCTTTACTATACTGCAGTGTTCTGTGTTCGGCACAGGAATACTGTGCTGTAGTCTCCTGTGTTTTCTTTGCATGTTGATAATTGTAGTTCCAAGGATCTGGGAAAATTCTGGGGAGGGCCTGAGTTAGTCCAGCATCTCTGTATGGCATTTTAGTAACCAATCCCACGATGTGAGTACCAGGGTATTTATTGCCCACCCTTTGAGAAGTTTAGGTTAAGCCATGTCCTTGAACTGCTGCAGTCCTTCTGGTGAGAGCCCTCTGCAGAGCTGTGGGCAGGGAGCTCCAGGATATAGAGCCAAATATACAGGCAGTCTTCAAGTTACAAAGGGATCTGTTCTTGAGAATTGATTGCAACTAACTTTTCACGTTTCACTGGATGAAATGAAGCTAATTTTTATCTTTATACTTAAATCAGCAGGCTGGAGGTCTCACGGGACCAACACCCACTCCTCCTTGTGTGTTTTCAGGAGAGGTGGGACACGGGGGGTGGGGGTGGGGGTGAAATGAGATGTGCACATGATATAGAAGTACTGGTTCCCACCTCTCGTAGCTTCCAGCAGAATGCAATTGCACCACTTGGGAGGACCCATCTGGGAACAGTAACTGGAACCAACCAGGCTTCATGTCTGTTTCCATTTCACTTAGCACCACAGGCAAGATCAAGGGATTCCACTGCTGAAGAGTAAAATCGAAGACTCACATTATTGCAAGCACTACAAAACCAGATTCGATGATCAGAATCAGGTTTAACATCACTGACAAATGTCATGAAATTTGTTGCAATGTGGCAGCAGTACATTGCAATACACAATGTTAATAAAACTATAAATTACGATGATGTATATATTAAAAATTAAATTACATAAGTACTGCAAAATGAAAGAAGAGTAGTGAGGTAGTGTTCATGGGTTCAATGTTCATTCAGAAATCTGATGGCAGAAGGGAAGAAGCTGTTGAGTGTGTGTCTTTGTGTTCCCGTACCTCCTGGATGCCGGGCAGGTTGGTACCCATGATGGAGTTGGACGAGTTTGAAACTTTCTGCAGCCTTTTCTGATCCTGTGCGGTGGCCCCTCTATACCAGACGGTGATGCAACCAGTCAGAATGCTCTCTACGGTACATCTGTAGAAACTTGCGAGTGTCTTTGGTGACATAACATTTCTCCTCAAACTCCCAATAAAATATAGCAGCTGGCATGCCTTCTTTGCAATTGCATCAATATTGGGTCCAGGAAAGATCCTCAGAGATATTGACACCCAGGAACTTGAAACTGCTTTCCCTCTCCACCTCTGGTCCCTTGGTGAGGACTGGTGATCAGATTCCTTCCTCTTTAGCCCTTTACCTCTTCCACTTTCTCACTTCAACCTCCCCTCCCCCCCACCCACCTACCTGGTCTCACCTATCATCTGCCAACTTGTACTCCTCCCCCGCCCCACCTTCTTATTCTGGCCTCTCCTTCCTTTCCAGCCCTGATGAAGCGTCTCAGCCCAAAACATCGACTGTTTATTCCCCTCCACAGATGCTGCCTGACTTGCTGAGTTTTTCTTTTGTTTGTGCTATTCACTATTTTGCTCTTGGTTTGCACTATTTTATAATCTTATTGCAATTTACAATAATTATTTATTACTAATTTATGCATTGCACTGTACTGCTACCACAAAACAACGAATCTCACAAGGTACTGTATGTGATAATAAACCTGATTCTCTGACACTCCACCAGCTGTGCTGACAAACTGACCGAAGACAAGGCCGGCTCCTTTCGCCTGTGCTGCGACCCAGAGTCCCAGGACGTGTTCAGTCTCACACCATTGCAGAAACTGATGTGGACCCGTCCATTGGAGAATGCCAGAAATCTTCCAACATTCTCAATCACTTTCTCAGAGAGAACAAGTGGGAGCTGGTTAGAATGTCCTGGCTGGAACTCCTCCTGCAAAAAAGAGAAAGGAAATTCATTATCTACAGACTCCTCAGAAAGCAGAGAGCAGAGGCATTGGTGAGCTTTCCTGACTCTGGGACCATGAGAGGTTGTGCAAGATGTGCACTCCCAGGAGTCTGAAACTGCTCGCTGTTTCCACTGCTGTGCCACACCACCCCCACCCCACCATTTTATCATTTCCTGCCAGTCACCTTGTGCCTAGTGTCACTTTATGGTCATACAAGCAATGTATACAAGTTATCTTACAGTATCTATTTATATTTATTGTGGGGTTTTTTTTGTGCTGTTTCAGATCTAGAGTGACAATTATTTCATTCTCCTTTACACTTGTGTACTGGAAATGACATTAAACAATCTTGAACTCTGTGAGCCCAATTCTACAGGGACCCAGGCATCCTTCCCGAATCTACAAGCACCTAGGTACACCACCAAAAAGAGGACTTATTTAACATTATTTTATCAGACATCCACAATAAGTCAAGGGTCAAGGATCAGTATATTCACCATAGTATTAGGAATTTGCTGTGGTGTGTTGATGCAACATGCAACAAGAAACATTTTACATGGGGCGCCGTGTAGCGTAGTGGTTAGTGTAACATTATCACAGATCGGCGGGGGGGGGGGGGGAGCGGGGAAGAGACGGGGAAAGTGTTCCAGATTTCGGAGTTCAATTCTGGTGCTGTCTGTAAGCAGTTTGTATGTTCTCCCTGTGAACCGCGTGGGTTTCCTTCCACAGCCCAAATTGATCATGGTAAATTGTCCTGTGATTAGGCTAGGGTTGCTGGGCTGGAAGGACCTATTCTGCACCCATTTCTAAATAAAAATAAACATTCAACAATTATAAATAATGATATAAAAATGAAGTTAGAGGGTAAAGTACAGATATTAAATAAAATTTGAGACTGCGCCTGTCCGTAAATGGAGTAACAGCAGTTTTGTGCTGCTCTTAGCTTTGTTCCTCTCCCACTAGTTTAAACTTCGAATTTAAAATTTTTATTTGCTGATTCTTGAGGGGAACAATATGTCTATGTCTATGAGGAGTGGGAAGAACTTGTCTGAACCTAGTGACAAAGGAAATGGGAAAGGAAAGGTGCAAAAGGAAAGATCTGATGAAGTGCCATCGAGGGCTGAAGATATCGTTCGGACACTGAATTCAATTAAGGATCAGAATGGGTCAATTAAAGACCAACTGGAAAAGAATAGTAATGAAATGAAGTCATTTCTGGGAAAACTTAAAGACCTGGAAACTCAAGTTATTTCACACGAAGAGGAATTGAAGATAACTAAGCAAAAATTGTTTGAAGCTACAACTCGTTTGAAAAGATATCAAAATAAGATTATAGACCTGGAAACTAGGTCTCGCCAAAGGAATATATGAATTGTTGGGCTGCAAGAAGGAGCTGAAGATGGAGATTTAACTGCTTACTTTGGTAAGCTTTTTCATACTCTATTTCCTACCATATTATCACAGCCGCCTGCTTTAGAAAGAGCAAACAGAGCTCTTACTTTGAAATTTAAAGATCCAAATAAACCAAGATCTGTTTTGGTTTGTTTTCATCACTTTAAAATTAAAGATCAAATAATGTGACAGGCAAGAAAACAGAGTTTTTAGATTTAAGGAATCTGAGCTCCGTTTTTATGAGAATTATCCGAAGGAGGTAATGGAACAAAGATCTCAAGATTTGCCCTGGTAATGAAACAGGCATATGATAAAAAACTGTTTCCTTCTTTGCGTTACCCGACAAGAATTAAAGTTTTTCTCCTAACTCTCCTCCTCATACATTTTTTGATCCAAAAGCCGCACTGGACTTCGTTCAAACTACACCTGCCACCGCTACCAAATGAACTGTCTGAAAGGTTGTTTGGTTATCTGTATATTATTGGCATTTTGGAAAGATGATTTATGAAAGTTACTTGGATATTTCATAGAGAGACTAATAGAAGAAGATAAGGAGTTTTGTTCATTATTGCATATGATTGGTTTTTTTGGAAAGATCTATGGTTCAAGTATGACTGTTTAAATGGTTACTCCAACATCCGACTGAGAAAAAGAAGATAAAGGGACTTGTTCCTTTAAGCTAATATTTGGTTTGATGGCTTTCTTTGTTTCTTTCTTAATTAATTAATTGGTAGTGTTTCCTACTAATGGGGCTTCTTTATACACACACACACACACATATATATATATGCACATACACACACTTAGGGGAGGGTTCAATTACTTATGATATTATTAATTGGTATTTTTGAAAATTTAGTTGGGTTAAATATGCTTTTAACTTTTTTTTCTGCTTTATTATAGTGTCTTATAACCGAATTCAAGGTTTCTTTTTAGGGATTTAATGTTAAATTTAAAAATGGTGCTGGTTTTTCTTTAAGAGATAAAATTATTTTGGTTCTTTTTTGTTTAAAAAAAGATTAAATATAAATACAGGATAGCTTGTAGATGCTGGAATGTAAACACTTTCCTTTGTTGAGACTTTATCGTTCCTCTTACAACGTCAATTGTTTTTTTTAAACTGAGGGAGGGAGGGAGAATCTTTTAAATTTTTTTTCTGTACAGACAGCGCAGTCCCTGGCTTTGTATTCTATCATAGGGTGCCTGCCTTTTTTCAGGCTTTGGGGGGGAGGGAGGTGGGGTTAGAGTTAGGAGTTTTTTCCCCATTGGGTGGTTCCGGAGCATGCGTGTGGTTGTATTCTTCATCTCCGCCATTTTCTATCATCCCGTATTGGTACGTGCTCTGCACATGTGTAAAGTAGAATAAAATTATAGTATGGAATTTAAACGGATTAATGTAATAAGTTGGAATCATCCTATCAAATGAAAAAAGACTTTTAAAATCATTAATCGATTCCAACCTGATATAATTTTTGCTCAAGAGACACATATCAGGGCAGGAGATCAAAATAGATTTTTTGGATGGTGGAGGGGTTTGCAGTTTCACTCCACTTCTCCGAGTAAAACCAAGGGCGTGTCCATCTTTATTAAATCCAATATATTTACTCAAAAGGATATTGAGTCAGATTTCAATGGTAGATTTTTAATTGTTAAAGGAGTGATCTGTAACAGAAAAGTTGTTTTGTCAATTTGTACGGTCCTAACTTAGATGACCCTTTTTTTAAAAAAGGTATTTGTTTTACTGCCTGATTTAAATGAATATATGTTGATAATGGGTGGGGATTTTCACTGTTGTTTAAATCCTTTGATTGATAAGAGCTCAACCAATCAGCGACTTCCAAATCACTCCGTGTCACTTATTAACTCTTTTTTTGACCGATTTTGGATTGATTGAATTATGGAGCTACCTACACCCTGATAACAGAGAATATTCTTTCTTTTCACATGTTTATAAAAATATTTGAGGATCGATCATATTATAATCGATCCTCGCTTCTTGCCTAGTGTTAAAAATTGTGGATATGACGCTATTGCTAATCTGATCATGCGCCTCGGAGTTTGTCTTTTGAATTTGATGATGTCATTCTTGCCCATCCATCATGGCGCATGTCTCAGACATTATTGCAAAACTCTGACTTTGTCAGTTTCATTGAAACCCAGATTAAAGAATTTTTTCTTTTTAATGATATAGGGGGTGCATCCAAATTAATTATATGGGATACATTTAAAGCATTTTTACGTGGTCAGATCAATTCTTATTCAGCTAAGCTTAAAAAACAGACTAAAGTAGAATTAGATAAGATTTCAAAACAATTATTACTATTCCACACAGTAGGCTTATTCAGAAAGTCAGAAGGCATGGGATCCAGGGATGTTTGGCCAGGTGGATTCAGAATTGGGTTGCCTGCAGAAGGCAGAGAGTCGTTGTGGAGGGAGTATATTCGGATTGGAGGGTTGTGACTAGTGATGTCCCACGAGGATCGGTTCTGGGACCTCTACTTTTCATGATTTTTATTAACGTCCTGGATGTGGGGGTAGAAGGGTGGGCTGGCAAGATTGCAGACGACACAAAGGTTGGTGGAGTTGTAGATAGTGTAGGGGACTGTTGAAGATTGCAGAGAGACATTGATAGGATGCAGAAGTGGGCTGAGAAGTGGCAGATGGAGTTCAACCCGGAGAAGTGTGAGGTGGTACACTTTGGAAGGACAAACTCCAAGGCAAAGTACAAAGTAAATGGCAGGATACTTGGTAGTGTGGAGGAGCAGAGGGATCTGGGAGTACATGTCCACAGATCCCTGAAAGTTGCCTCACAGGTAGATAGGGTAGTTAAGAAAGCTTATGAGGTGTTAGCTTTCATAAGTCGAGAGATAGAGTTTAAGAGTCGCGAGGTAATGATGGCGCTCTATAAAACTCTGGTTAGGCCACACTTGGAGTATTGTGTCCAGTTCTGGTCACCTCACTATAGGAAGGATGTGGAAGCATTGGAAAGGGTACAGAGGAGATTTACCAGGATGCTGCCTGGTTTAGAGAGTATGCATTATGATCAGAGATTAAGGGAGCTAGGGCTTTACTCTTTGGAGAGAAGGAGGATGAGAGGAGACATGATAGAGGTATACAAGATATTAAGAGGAATAGATAGAGTGGATAGCCAGCACCTCTTCCCCATGGCACCACTGCTCAATACAAGAGGACATGGCTTTAAGGTAAGGGGTGGGAAGTTCAAGGGGGATATTAGAGGAAGGTTTTTTACTCAAAGAGTGGTTGGTGTGTGGAATGCATGCCTGAGTCAGTGGTGGAGGCAGATACATTAGTGAAATTTAACAGACTACTAGACAGGTATATGGAGGAATTTAAGGTGGGGGGTTATATGGGAGGCAGGGTTTGAGGGTCAGCACAACATCATGGGCCGAAGGGTCTGTACTGTGCTGTACTGTTCTATGTTCATGCAATTTCCCCTGATATTGATTTATTCAAACAAAGGGTGGAACTTCAATCACAATATAACCTGTTATTAAGTCATCCCATTGAAGGCTATTTGCTTAAGTTAAAGAGCCAATTTTATATGTTTGGAGATAAAAATAATAAACTGCTCGCATCTCAATTAACAACGGCTAGAGCCAAAAGGCAAATTTTGAAAATTCGTAGGAAAGATGGTACCCTGGCTTGGGAATATGAAGAAATTAATAAGATTTTTCAAGATTTTTATACTGAACTTTATAAATCTCAATGTCCAGTAGATTCTTCTAAAATGAATGTTTTCTTACGAAAGATCGCTTTTCCTAAAATTTCTGTTGAGGATCAAAGAACTCTTGATGCCCAAATTACTGAAGCCAAAATTCATAAAGCCATTTTTTTAAAAAATGCAATCTGGTAAGGCCCCTGGACTTGATGGTTATCCTGTAGAATTTTATTAAAAAATTTGGAAAATTGCTTTCTCCATATATGTTGGAAATGTTTAAGGATTCTTTTGTGAAAGGTGATTTACCCTCTACTTTCTATGAGGATTCGATTTCTTTAATGCTTAAAAAGGATAAAGATCCTACTGATTGTGCCTCATATAGACCTATTTCATCATTGAATGTTGATGCTAAGATTCTGTCAAAGATAATAGCCAATCGGTTGGAGAATATTTTGGGTAAAATTATTTGTAAAGATCAAACAGGCTTTACAAACGGTCGTTATTCTTTTTCAAATGTTCGGAGACTATTTAACATTATATATTCATCCTCTTTATAAACGCCACAATGTGTCGTCTCTTTGGATGCCGAAAAAGCGTTCGATCGAGTCGAATGGAAATGTTTATTTAATGTTTTAGAGAAATTTGGCTTTGGTGTTAATTTTAATAATTGGATTAGAATGATATATAAAGCCCCTATTGCTACTGTTGTCACTAACAATTGTTGGTCTCCTTTTTTTTCCAGCTTTCACGGGGGACAAGACAAGGTTGTCCATTAAGTCCTTTGTTTAATTTAATATTAGATCCCCTTGCTATTGCTCCTCGTGAAGTTACAAATATTTATGGGATTTTTGTGAATGAGACCATTTATAAGATTTCTCTTTACGCTGATGATTTATTGATTTATATATCTAATCCCGAGGAATCTATTCCTGCCTTGCTAAAATTATATAATGAATTTGGAGATTTTTCAGGATATAAAATAAATTTTAGTAAAAGTGAATTGTTTCCTTTAAATGAATCTGTTTCTATATATGATAATACTCCTCTCAAAGTCACGGATTCTTTTAGATATTTAGGTGTTATAATCACTAAAAAAATATAAGGATCTTTATAAAGCCAATTTTGTTCCCTTGGTAGACTCTATGAGGTATTTATTTAGTAGATGGAGTCCACTCACATTTTCACTTGTTGGTCGCATCCATATAGTCAAAATGATGATTTTACCAAAATTTTTATATTTATTTCAGAATATCCCTGTTTTTTTGACTAAGAGGTTTTTTGATCGGATTGATTCTATTATTTTATCTTTTATTTGGAATAATAAAAGACCAAGAATTAGTAAATGTCACTTACAAAAGTTGAAAAAGGATGGAGGTCTCGCTTTGCCTAATTTAAGAATGTATTACTGGGCTGTTAATGTGCGATACATGTCCTTTTGGTTATATTGGGTTGATGAGAATGATCGGCCAATTTGGGTAGACTTGGAATTGAAAGCTGTGAAACAGTTTTATTTAACCTCGTTATTGGGAGCTGCTTTACCTATACAATTAGCTAAAGTTGCTAATTTAAAACTTATACCCTGTGATTAAGCATTCTTTACAAACTTGGCTCCAGTTCCGCAATTTTTTTGATCTTAAAAAATTTAAACTTTGTAGCTTAATTTATCGAAATTACTTTTTTAAGCCTTCCTTGAATGATCCAATTTTTTTACTTTGGAAAAATAAAGGTATTAATTCTTTTTTGAATTTATTTAAAGAAGATAGTCTGATGTCTTTTGAACAATTAGTTGATAAATATCCTCTTTCATACTCACGCTTTTTACAATACCTTCAAGTTAGACATTTCTTACAAAAATATTTAAGTAATTTTCCTTACATATTGGATGCTGACCTGTTAGATACTATTATGAGTATGGAAGAATTCCATTGGAAGAATTTATAATTTACTATTACAATGGGATAAGCGTCCTTTACTTAAGATTAAGCAAGATTGGAAAAAGGAACTCGATTTGTCTTTTATGATGGAGAATTAGATGCGGATTCTGAAGCTGGTTAACTCTTCTTCGATCTGTGCAAGTCATTCACTGGTTCAATTTAAAATTGTACATCGTTACCATTTGACGAAGGAGAGATTGTCTAAAATATTCCCTAATGTTGATAGTTATTGTGATAGATGTAAAACTGCGACAGCTACACTGACACACATGTTTTGGTCTTGTTCTATACTGGAACAGTTCTGGAAGTCAGTTTTTTTTGACAATTTCTAAAATATTTAAAATTTACAACCTAACAAACTGTGCTTTTTAGAATAATTCCTCAAAATATCCGTGGTATCTCTGTGTCTGACCAACATGTTATTGCATTTGTTACATTGATAGCTAGGAGGGCCATTTTGTTGAAGTGGAAGGATACATCGGCTCCCACTTTGTCACAATGGTTCTCTCAAGTGATGCTGCCTTAGTTTGGAGAAAATTAGAAGTCGAACCTTTGAACCTGTGTTTGATTTTGAGAAAAGATGCGGTTCATTTGCTCATTATTATCATTTGAGTTAATTGATAGATTTCCTCCACAATCTAATTGTAAATTTTTGGTACTTTTCTTCGTGCTGGCGGTTTGATGTTTATCTTTAGAAGCTTTCTCTGGCTCCGGGGTTGAACACTTAATGGGGCTTTTTCCCCCCACTTTTTCTTGGGTTTTTTAAATCACCAAAATTTTTTCAATCTTTAAAATAATGTTTTTTATCTTGAGACATTGTACGTGTTGCGTACTCGTGTTAATTTTGGATAATAATAATAAAAAGATTTGAAAAGGAAGAAAGGATAAAATCTGTAAATATGCAAGTGTACTTTCACAAGAGATAATTATGGTCCATTCAGCCCATCTTAATTAGCCTGACTGGAAAGACCCTCCGCTCTGCAATGAGTGGTCACTTGGCAGACATTCCCAGCAACAGAAATGAGCATCAGGGAAGGAGGTGTGGTAGGAAGGGAAGAAAAACACTGGGACAGAGATTAGACAAATCCATTAGCAGTGATTACTGGACACTAGACAGGAGATTTTGAAACCTCCAAAGGCCTGAAGGTAGAATGGTACACTGCTGTCTATACAACACCAGAAGACATACGGGCAGAATTAGGTCATTCAGCCCCCGTCAAGTCTGCTCTACCATTCAATCATGGCTGATTTACTATCCTTGTCAACCTCATTCTCCCGTAACCTTTGACACCGTAACTCAATAAGTCGCTATCAACCTTCACTTTAAATATACCCAATGACTTGGCTGTCACAAACTCCTTACAGACGACGGTGGGAATCGAACCCCAATCTTACTGTGGGCTGCTGCAAAGTGTTACGCTACCGTGCTGCTCCAGTTCCTCTGGCAATGCCTGGCCAGCCAGGAACATCCTGCCGTTACAGAGGAGGGCACTTTGGCCCAAGCCGAGGGCCAGGGCAGAAGAGACACTCACCGTTTGCCAGCAGCACATCCCGAGCGGTTTGAGAGACAGCTTCAACTGGTTCCGGAACTGCAGCATCCTGCAAAACATGACACCCAGCCAAGAGAAAACAGGGAAAGGTAAGTGCATTCTCAATTATTACCAATGCCATCACTTCAGGGAGAACACAGCCGTGAGGACACGAGAGATTTATTTATTTAAAATATGCTTCCTCATTCCACCCCTCTCTCGCCACTCTGCATCCTCCAAACTCATTCATTGGTCACTGTAGGTTCTATTTTATGTATTCAAAGACACAACACAGTAACAGGCCCTTCAGGTCCAACAAGCCCACACCCCCCTATTACACGCAGGAGACTAATTAATCTACAAACCTGTACGACTTTGGACTGTGGGAGGAAACCCACACGGCGAAGGGAAGAATATACAAACTCCTTACAGACAGCGAAGGGAAATCCGTAATCACTAGTGTTAACCATTATGCTACTGCCGCCCCACCTGGGCAATTGGTGGACTGAGGAAGGGTGAGACTAGAGATGAAAGATTAGCTTTATTTGTCACATTTATATTGAAGCATACAGTGAAATTTCTTTGTGTCAGCCACCAACACAGTCTGAGGATGTGCTGAGAGCAGTCTGCAAATGTTTCCAGCACCAACGCAATATGTCCATAACTTACTAACCCTAACCAAACATCTTTGAAATGTGGGAGAGAACTGGAGCACCGCAAGGAAACCAGCGCAGTCACAGGGCGAATGCACAAAGGCCTCACGGACAGCAGCGGAAATGGACCTGGGGCGTTGGCACTGTAATAGTTACGCTAACTGCCTGCCCTAGCTACAGTGAATATCAGTAACAGGCTACTCTGACAGACCTCACCCCCCAGTACTGGCAATGGCTGTGAGCATATGGAAACAACTGCCCTCCAAGTCCCTTCAGAACAGAGATGGGGAGCACTTCCTTCAGCCAGAGGGCAGTGATTCTGTAAAATTCATTGCTACAGAGAGCTGTGAAGGCCAAGTTATTGGGTATATTGGCAGCTTCACTGAGTTGGGTAATCAATGTGAGGCAGTATGTTTAAAGAACTACCTTTCCATCAGGACTGCGATCAAGATTTAAAAGGCAGAGTTTCGTGGCAGTTTCACTGAGTTGGGCAGCAACCGACCAATGAGAGGGATTCATTAGAAAAGGCCAATAAAAATAAGGGCTAGTGCAAATGGAGCAGCCACTGCTGTGAGTGTGCCAGTGTTTAGAGTGGTTTCCACTCATCAGGCTTGGGCGAGGTAAAGTATCTGGTAAGTTTCTCTCTTTTTGTTCATTTTTCGTCTGTTAGGGCATCGTAGTGCCGTGAGAATGGCTCTGGGGCAGTGTTTTGTACTGTGTGTAGGATGTGGGATCTCCAGTCTCCCCAATAAACACCGAGCTGCAGCTCCTGAGAGAACACATTGAGGAACTGGAGCTGCAGCTCGATGACCGTCAACTCATTCGGGAGAATGAGGGGGTGATAGGCAGGGAGAGCTACAGGGAGGTAGTCACCCCTAGGTTGCGGGAGACAGGTAATTGGGTGACTGTCAGGAGAAGGTGGGGAAATGCACAACCAGTGCAGAGAACACCGGTGCCCATTCCCCTCGATAATAGGTATACAACTTTAGATACTGCCAGTGAGGAGCCACAGTGACCGGGTCTCTGGCACCAGGTCTGGCGCTGTGGCTCAGAACAGCAGAGAGGTGAAGAGGACTGCAGTGTTGAGAGGAGATTCCTCAGTCAGAGGAATATTGAAGAGATTGTGTGGGCATGATAGATACACACGGATGGTATGTTGCCACCCTGGTGCCAGGGTCAGGAATGTCATGGAACATTCTTAAGGGCGAGGGTCTTAGTGCACAATGTGCAGAGGACCTGAAGGAAGACTTTAGGGAGCTAGGTAGAAAGCTGTAAGACATGACCTCCAGGATAGCAATCTCTGGATTGCTGCCTGTAACTCACACCAGTGAGGATAAGAACAGGATGATTTGGCAGGTGAATGCGTGATTGAGGAGATTTAAGGATCATTGGGATCTCTTCTGGGAAAAGTATGACCAGTTCAACATCCTTGCGGACAGGTTTGCTAGAGTTACTCCGGAGAGTTTAAACTAATTTGGCAGGGGGATGGGAACCAGAGTAATTGTGATGAGGATGAGATAGTTGGTTTACAAACAAAGGCAATCTGTAATGCGACTCCTAGCAAGGAGAGGCTGACGATAGGGCAAAAATTGCAGTCAACAGGAGGAGTTGCAATGCAAAGGGCAGACCAAATCAAAAAAGGTGAATACAGTACTGGAGATGTTACATTTGATGCATGCAGTCCACTGAATAAAGTCGATGAAACTGCCGCAGTTACAGATTGGCATGTATGATGTTGTAGGCATCACTGAATCATGGTTGAAGGAAGATTATTGCTAGGAGCTTAATATCCAATGATACACATTGTATCGAAAGAACAGGCAAGTAGACTTTATTGGTATAAGTTTAAATAAAATCATTAGAAAGAGGTGACAGAGGGTCAGAAGGTGTTGAATTGTTGTGGATAGAGCTAAGGAACTGCGGGGTAAAAAGACCCTGATGGGAGTTGTATACAGACTCCCTAACAGTAGCAAGAATGTGCTTTACAAATTACAATGGGAGCTACAAAATGCATGCCAAAAGGGTAATGTTATAATAGTCATGGGGGATTTCAATACACAGGTAGATTGGGAAAATTAGGTTGATGCTGGATCCTAAGAGGAGGAATTTCTAGACTGTCTACGAGATGGCTTTTTAGAGCAGCTTAAGGTTCAGCCCAATAGGGTATCAGCTATTCTAGATTGGGTGTGAAGAAGTTTCCCCTCATGTTCCCCTTAAATATTTCACCTTTTACCCTAAACTATGACCTCTAGTTGTAGTCCCACCCAACCACAGTGGAAAAGGCCTGCTTGCATTTACGCTATGTGCAATGAACCAGAACTGATTACAGAGTGCTTAAGGTAAAAGAATCCTTAATATTGCAAGTGATCATAATATGATCGAATTCACCCTGAAATTTGAGAAGGAGAAACCAAAGTCAGATATATCAGTATTGCAGTGGAATAAAGGGAATTACACAGGCATGAGAGAGGAGTTGGCCTAAATCAAATAGAAAGAACACTGGCAGGGATGATGGCAGAGCAGCAATGACTGGAATTTCTGGAAACAATTCGGAAGAAGTAGTATTCTAAAGGGAAGATGACACAACCGTGGCTAACAAGAGAAATCAAAACCAACACCAACATAAAAGCCAAAGAGAGGGCATTAATAGAGCAAAAATTAATGGGAAGCTATTAAGAACCAACAGAAGGCAACTAAGTAAGTCATTAAGGAGGAAAAGATGGAATGCAAAAGTGAGCTAGCCAATAATATTAAAAAGGATACCAGAAGACAGTAGATATTGGACTGCTGGAAAATGATGCCTGAGAGGTAGTAATGAGAGACAACGAAATGGCGGACAAACTGAATAAGTACTTTGCATCATTCTTCACTGTGTGGAAGACACAAGCTGTATGGAGGAAGTTCAAGGTGTCAGGGGTCATGAAGGGTGTGAAGTTACCATTACTAGCGAGAAGGTTCTTGGTAAACTGAAACATCTGAAGAGACAGTGGAGGCATTAGTAATGATCTTTCAAGAATCACTAGATTCTGGAATGGTTGCAGATTGCTGGAAAATTCAGAAGAAAGAAAATTATAGGCCAATTAGTCTGACATCAGTGGTTGGGAAGATGTTGGAGTCCATTGTAAAGGATGTGGTTTCGGGTATTTGGCGACACATGATAAAATAGGCCATAGTCTGCATGGTTTTCTCAAGAGAAAATCTTGCCTGACAAATCTGCTGGAATTCTTTGAAGAAATAACAAGCAGGACAGACAAAGGAGAATCAGTTGATGTGTACTTCGATTTTCAGAAGGCCTTTGACAAGATGCCACACGAGGCTGCTTAACAAGTCAACAAGAGCCCATGATATTACAGGAAAGAAACTAGCATGGATAAAGCAGTGGCTGATTGGCAGGAGGCAAAGAGTGGGAATAAAGGGAGCCTTTTCTGGTTGGCTACTGGTGACTAGTGGTGTTCCACAGAGGTCTGTGTTGGGACCCATTCCGTTTACATTATACGTCAATGATTTGGATGATGGAATTGATGGCTTTGTTGCAAAGTTTGCAGATGATACAAAGATAGATGGAGAGGCAAGTGTTTTGAGGAAGTAGAGAGCCTACAGAAGGACTTAGATTAGGAGAATGGGCAAAGAAGTGGCAGATGGAACATAGTGTAGGGACAAGTAAGGTCATACACTCTGGTAGAAGAAATAAAAGGGTTGACTATTTTCTAAACAGAGAGAAAGTACAAAGGGACTTGGGAGTCCTTATGTAGGATTCCCTAAAGGTTAATTTACAAGCCTATGATGAGGATTGCAAATGCAATGTTAGCACTCATTCATGTGGACTTCTTAATAGTAAGGCCACAGTCAGTCTGTGTGGACAGCAAAGTCTCTTGTTCCTTTACACTGAACACTGGCACTCCCCAAGGCTGTGTGCTCAGCCCACAGCTGATGCACAACTATGTCACAGGATTCAGCTCAAACTGCATCACCAGGTTTGTGATGACACAACAGTGGTTGGCCTTATCAAGAACGATGACGAGACAAAGTACAGAGTGGAAGTGGTGTGGCAGGTGGATAGTGTGAGAACAACATACGCTTGAACATGGAGAAGACAAAGGGAACCATTGTGGACTTCAGAAAGATGCCTAACGGACAATCTCACCTGGTCCCTTACTATGGCCTCCCTGATCACGGCGGTGCAGCAGTGTCTCCAGCTCCTAAGAAGATTAAGGCAAGCAAGGCCCCTCACCCCTCCTCAACCATCTTAACTGTGTTTTACAGGAGCACCATTGAGAGCATCCTGACAAGCTGCATCTCCGTCTGGTGTGGGAGCAGTCGAGCATCGGACCAGAAGCCCCTACAAAGGACTGTGAGTACAGCTGGGAGGATCATAAGCCTCTCTCTACCACCCATCGGGGACACTTATCAGCAGCACTGCACACACAGGCCCTTAATATAATTAAGGATCCCACCCATCCATCCAGCATCCTCTGACCTTCTACCATCAGGCAGGGGACTACGATGCGTAAAAACAAGAACTGTCAGGATGAGAAACACTTTCTTCTCCCAGGCCATTAGGCTTCTGAACTCCCTGCTGCATCGTATTTGAAGAGCTGCTGGTTAATCTGTTCCAGTACAATATTTAATATTAATGTACTTCAGTTTGTTATTTATGTGTGATTCATCCGTAGATTTTATCCGCACCTTCATAAGTTACCGTTTGTTATGTGTTCTACTGTGCTTTACACCCTGGTTTGGAGAAACGTTGTCTTGTTTCTATATACATTATATGTTATATTCATGTATATAGTTATGACAACAAACCTGACTTTACATTTCAAGAGGGCTAAAATATAAAAGTAAAGATGTAATGCTGAAACTTTATAAAGCACGGGTGAGGCCTCACTTGGAGTATTGTGAGCAGTTTTAGGCCCCTTACCTGAGAAAGAATGTGCTGACACTGGACAGGGTTCAAAGGAGGCTCACGAAAATGATTTCAGGATTGAGCAGCTTGTCATATGAAGAGCGTTTAATGGCTCTGGGCCTGTACTCACTAGAATTCAGACGATTGCGGGGTGACCTCATTGAGGCCTATCAAATGGTGAAAGGTCTTAACTGAGTGGAAGTTGAGAGGATGTTTCCTATGCTGGGACAGGCTAAGATTACATAGACTCAGAATAGAGCGACGTCCCTTTAGAACAGAGCTGAAGAAGAATTTCTTCAGCCAGGGAGTGGTGAATCTGTGGAATTCCTTGCCACAGGCAGCTGTGCAGGCCAATTCTTTATGTACAGTGCAAAAGTTTGGGCACCCCTGGTCAAAATTTCTGTTATTGTGAATAGCTAAGCGAGTAAAAGATGACCTGATTTCCAAAAGGCATAAAGTTAAAGATGACACATTTCTTTAATATTTTAAGCAAGATTACTTTTTTATTTCCATTTTTTACAGTTTCAAAATAACAAAAAAGGAAAAGGGCCTGAAGCAAATGTTTGGGCACATGGTCAGTACTTAATAACACCCCCTTTGGCAAGTATCACAGCTTGTAAACGCTTTCTGTAGCCAGCTAAGAGTCTTTCAATTCTTGTTTGGGGGATTTTTGTCCATTCTTCTAGTTCTGTGAGATTCTTGGGCCGTCTTGCATGCACTGCTCTTTTGAGGTCTATCCACAGATTTTCGATGATGTTTAGATCGGGGGACTGTGAGGGCCATGGCAAAACCTTCAGCTTGCACCTCTTGAGCTAGTCCATTGTGGATTTTGAGGTGTATTTAGGATCATTATCCTGTTGTAGAAGCCATCCTCTTTTCATCTTCAGGTTTTTTTTTTACAGATGGTGTGACGTTTGCTTCCAGAATTTGCTGGTATTTAATTGAATTCATTCTTCCCTCTACCAGTGAAATGTTCCCCGTGCCACTGGCTGCAACACAAGCCCAAAGCATGATCGATCCACCCCCGTGCTTAACAGTTGGAGAGGTGTTCTTTTCATGAAATTCTGCACCCTTTTTTCTCCAAACATACCTTTGCTCATTGCAGCAAAAAAGTTCTATTTTAACTTCATCAGTCCACAGGACTTGTTTCCAAAATGCATCAGGCTTGTTTAGATGTTCCTTTGCAAACTTCTGACACTGAATTTTGTGGTGAGGACACAGGAAAGGTTTTCTTCTGATGACTCTTCCATGAAGGTCATATTTGTGCAGGTGTCGCTGCACAGTAGAACAGTGCACCACCACTCCAGGGTCTGCTAAATCCTCCTGAAGGTGTTTTGCAGTCAAACTGGGGTTTTGATTTGCCTTTCCAGCAATCCTACGAGCAGCTCTCTTGGAAAGTTTTCTTGGTCTTCCAGACCTCAACTTGACCTCCACCATTCCTGTTAACTGCCATTTCTTATTAACATTACGAACTGAGGAAATGGCTACCTAAAAACGATTTGCTATCTTCTTATAGCCTTCGCCTGCTTTGTGGGCATCATTTATTTTAATTTTCAGAGTGCTAGGCAGCTGCTTAGAGGAGCCCATGGCTGCTGATTGTTGGGACAAGGTTTGAGGAGTCAGGGTATTTATAAAGCTTTGAAATTTGCATCGCCTGGCCTTTCCTAACGTTGATTGTGAACAAGCCATAGCCCTAACAAGCTAATTAAGGTCTGAGACCTTGGTAAAAGTTATCTGAGAGCTCAAATCTCTTGGGGTGCCCAAACTTTTGCACGATACTCCTTTCCTTTTTCTCGCTCTAAAATTGTACAAAACAAAAATAATACACTAATCTTGCTTAAAATGTTGAAAAGAATGTTTCATCTTTAACTTTATGACTTTTGGAGATCAGTTCATCTTCTACTCACTTAACTATTCACAGTAACAGAAATTTTGACCAGGGGTGCCCAAACTTTTGCATACCACTGTATACTTAAGCCAGAGGTTGATATATTATTGATTGGTCAGGGTATGAAGGGATATGGGGAGAAGGCAGGAGATTGGGCAGTGCAGACTCGATGGGTCAGATGGCCTAATTCTGCTCCTATTTCTTATGGTCTTGTGTTTAAAGTGGAGATTGATAGGTTTTTGATTAGTCAGGGTGTCAAAGGTCATGAGGGAAAGGCAGGAGAACAGGGTTGAGAGGGAAAATAAATCTGCCATGACAAGACACGATGGGCTAAAAGCCTAATTCTGCTTCTAAATCTTATGGTCTAGCAACATGGGAAAAATCGTTGTAGTTTCAATTACTTTCTCAAGGCCTATTAGGGATAGGCATTAATGTTGAGTCCACAACAATGAACACATTTTAAATTAAATAGTTGAAACGTTGGGAGCAGCGTACCTGATTGCACGTGTGACCAAGGAACAGATGGAGTACTTGGAGCCTGGTCTGTCCGGAGGAAGGCTGCTCACCCTGTACATTCTCTCTTCTCCCTGACCCAAAAATAGAAAGGACATCCAGTGAAGCTCCTTGATGCTGCGTCACGGCCACTGCAAACACACACAGAAATACAGACAGGGAACTCCCGCATTTAAATCTGATAAACCTGCAAGAGGTTTGCACAGAGAAGGCTCCTCTGGCTCTTTCAGTCACAATGCCCCAGCAACTCCATGAGCCTGAACAACCCCAACCTAATCACAGGATAACCTCAAGTTCAAAATAAACTTTATTATCAAAGTACACATGTCACCACATACAACCCAGAGATTCATTTTCTTCTGGGCATACTCAACAAATCTAAAGAATAACAACTATAACAGAAGGAATAAAAGACCACCCACCTTGGGCATTGAGTGCAGAACACAACAAAAGCAAATACAACAAAAAAAAAACGATAATAGATAAATAAGCAATAAATATCGAGAACATGAGATAAAGAATCCTTGAAAGTGAGTCCATAGGTTGTAGGAACAGTTCAGTGATGAGGCAAGTGAAGTTATTCCCTTTGGTTCAAGAGCCTGATGGTTGAGAGATAATAACTGTTCCACAACTTTTTGTAGGATTTTCTGTTCAAGGGCATTGGTGTTTCCATACCAGACTGTAATGCAGCAGGTCAATATACTCTCCACTACACATCTACAGAAGTTTGTCAAAGTTTTAGACGTCACACCGAATATCCGCAAACTCCTAAGGAAGTAGAGGTACTGACCTGATTTCCTCGTAGTTATACTTGTGTGCTGGGCCCAGGACAAGTTCACCAAAAAAATAACACCTAGGAATCTGAAGTTGCTAACCCTCTCCAATGAGGAGACCTCTGGTTTCCTTTCCTGATGTCTATAATCAGCTCCTTGGACTTGCTGACATTGAGTGAGAGGTTGTTGCTATGATACCATTCAGACAGATTTTCAATCTCCCTCCTATATGCTGACACATCACCACCTTTGATTCAATCTATGACATGGATGTCATCAGCAAACTTGGCACTCGAGCTCTGCTTGGCCACAATGACCAATTAACCTACGGACGTGTGTATACACAGCCCGATAAGGCTGTGCAGGCATATGAGGGAATTTGTACACAAATGAAACTGGCAAAGATGTCAGAGATAGAGCACGTTAACGAGTCGTGCGGCACAATTACAACCATGTGACCAATTAACCCGCTAACCTGTACGACTTTGGAACATGGGAGGAAACCAGAGCTCCTGGGGAGAGCCTACACATTCTACTGAGGAGGCAGTGACACCCTACGGAATGGCAACGGAACTGAACTCTGAACTCCAGACTCCGGGACACCCTGAGCTGTAACAGCGTCACACGAACCCCTACGCTACCACGCTATTGTTAGTAACACACACAACAAAACACTGGAGGAATTCAGCAGGTCAGGTAGCACCTATGCAGCGGAATAAAGATTTGATGCTTTGGGCTGAGACCCTTCATCAGATATGTTAGATCACACATCAGGTGAAGGGTCTCGCCCAAAACATTGACTATTCCAGCTTCTGCAGAATCTCTTGTGTTTATGCTTTGCTGTTGCTTGTATTGTCCTGCTGAACAAGCTGGGCAAACCAGACTGGCACCAGTGTGTGGTGGCACTTGTGGGCTGCCCGCAGCACATCCTTAGGTGTGCCCGTTGTTAACGCAAATGCCACCTTTCACTGTATGAAGTGCTGTACAGTACACTGCAAATGTCTCAAGCAAATATACATACAGCGAGGGCACCCAAAACCTTCCACAGTACTGTAATAATTTTAGGTATTGCATTGTACTACTGCTACCAAAAAAAAGATATATGTGAGTGATGATAAATCTACTGAGAACTGAGAGTGGGAAGGGAACAGGGAGAGGGAAGGGAGTGGGAAGCACCGGAGAGACATTCTGTAATGATCAATAAACCAATTGTTTGGAATCAGATGACCTTGCCTGATGTCTCAGGGCTGGGTGTGTCTGCACCCGCACCACCTTTCAACCCTGGCTCTCCTTCTTTGCCATCTCTCCCACACCCCTCCTGCGGCACTCCACCCTCAACATTCCCAACATCCCTTAAACACAAAATACCCTGCAGATGCTGGGGTCAAAGCAACACTCACAACAGGCTGGAGGAACTCAGCAGGTCGGGCAGCATCCGTGGAAAAGATCGGCGACGTTTCAGGCTGGAACCCTTCGTCCCCCAGCCTGTTGTGAGTATTGCCCCCACATCCCTTGCTCCCGCCAGATTTACAAACTCACTCTCTACTCCACGTTCACAAATACAGTGCTGTGCAAGTCTTAGACACCCTAGCTAGGTATATGTGCCTAAGACTTTTGCACAGTATCCTGCATAAAATAAATAAATCTTAATTCTGAACCTGAAATCTAGACTCTGCCTGAGTCAGAGCACTTATATTTTTATTTCAGATTTCCTGCATCTTGTGTGTGTGTCTTTAGTTTGGGCCTGTATTTAGCTGGAAGACAGCGACAAGATGTGCCCGGTGAGTCTGTGTTACAGGCAGATGAGGGAGTTTGTACACAGATGAAACAGGCAGAGAGATGTCAGAGATACAGCACAGTAACGAGTCATTACATCCACATGATCAATTAACCCCCAACCTGTACGTCTTTGCAATTCGGGAGGAAACCGGAGAACACCCACACAGTCACAGGGAGAACAAACCCCTTACCGACTCCTGTGGGAATTGAAACTGTTTTGCTGTCGCTGTAATAGCACGATGCTGACCGCCATGCTACCGTGCCACCCACCCTTCACTCAAATATAACCTCAGATATATGAGTGAATGTCGCTGCACATTAACATGATTTGCCATTGAGATTATAATGATTAGTACCACTAAACTGGTGCTATTAAAAGGACCAGAGATGGTGTGGTCCAGTTATTACTGACTCTTGACTAAACTGCCCTTTCTTTCTCTCCATATTTTGAAGATTCTTGGTCTGTGAGGTAATTTGAAGGTGGCAATCATTCAAGGCCTTACCCTCAACTCCCATGTCCAAATGACATACATAACCTAGAGTTACAGGGGGATGGGAACCAGATGGCCAGAACAATTAGTGGAGAGGTTGTTGAGGCAGATGTTACTAAGACCACAACAAAGTCAGGAATCAAAAGGCTGAGCATGGTGAGACTAGTGCCCTGAACCGTGTATATGGCTTGTTACAGACTAGAAGGGCTGTACTTTTCTGTGATTCTATGACTACTCTCTTACAAGGTTGCCAAGATTTGGCATTTTATCAAAAACTTTGAGAAACCTCTACTGCAGCCTGCTGGGTCACCTGGAGGAGGTTGTATGATGTTGAAAGACCCGAAACACCTGATGATTCTAGGAACATCACTGAAGATGTGTCCAGAAGCATCAACAGATGTATGTACACAGCTTACAAGGTTACAAAGATTTGGCATTTTATCAAAAACTTTGAGTAAACTCTACTGCAGCCTGCTGGAGACTGCACCACAGCCTGGTAGGGTCACACCTATGCCCTTGAAGAAAAAGTAATGGATATGGTGCAGTCCAGCACAGATAAAGCCTTCCTCATTACTGAGCACAGGAAGCAGCATCCATCAGGGACTCCCACAACCCAAGTCACGCTGCTGCCATCAGGAAGGTACAGGAGCCTCAGGACCGACACCACTAGGTTCAGTAGCAGTTATCACCCCTCAACCGTCAAGCTTTTCAACCAAAGGTGATAACCACTCAACTTCATTTGCCTCATCACTGAACTGTTCCCACAACCTATGGACTCACTTTCAGGAATTCTTTATCTCATGCTCTTGATATTTATTGCTTATTTATTTATTATTATTTTGTTTGTTACTATTTGTACTTGCCAGGGTTTGTTGTCTTTATCACACTCATTGTTTGTTTATTCATCCTGTGTGCAGTTTTTTTTCCCCCCATTGACTCTATTGTGTTTCTTTGTATTGTTACATGCTCAAGGAGGTCTGTGATTTCTTTTTGTGAGAATGATGTAATGGTCTTTTGGAGGTCACCTGATGTGATTTTCCCGCCGATGTGAGGTCACGTGATGACATGTGCACCACGGGTATATAAAGGGAAGACCCAGATGACGCAGTTAGTTTTTAGTTTGTAGATTTCCAGGTAGAACGTGCTGTGCCTCCGCTTCTTTTGCGTATTTGTTTTTTGTGACGCAGTTTCATTTTTAAAACGGAGTGTTGCATTCTGTTGCAAGATACAATATTATTGGACTGGAAATTCTTGCTAGATGTGTTATGTACCTTATTCCAGCAGTAGTGCGAGAGAGTGAAGACTTTATCGAAGTACAGGACCGAAGGATTGCGAGGAGTTGGCATCGTTCGGCAGTTTAACAGAGGATCGATCTTATTGAGTCTTCATTGAAGGAGTAGCGACCTGCATCGAGATAACTCTTGCCAAAAGAGAAAAGAGTTCATGCAAAGGTTTGCTCTCTAGAAACTAAGGTCAGTTGTTTTAAACTGTTTACTTTCGGCGTCGTGAGTCCATCGGACAGAACCAGCAGGAAAGTCACGTCTATGAAGAAATCCTTCTCCAGAGAAGTCTCTCCCAATTGAACGTATAAATCTGTTGGACTTTCGAATTTACCATTTTAAGAACTATATCTGACCTTATCGCTTAAAGACCTGCTTTTGCATTTAACGCTTTAAGAACCAGTGCCAAGTGACGATTTGTTGAACGGCTGCATAACGGTTAACTTCCGGTTAAGGTTTGCGTTTGTTTTTCTGTTTATCAATTATCCGTGTTTAATAAATGTTTGGTTGTTTTTATATAATCTGTCTCGATTGATATTCATTGTTGCCGGTTACGTAACAGTATCTAATTTGAAAGCCCACAGGAAAATGAATCTCAGGGTTGTATATGGCGACATATATTACTTTGATAATAAATTTACTTTGATCTTTGAAATCTCAATTTACCTTCCTTTGTACTTCATCCAAGTGACCATCCCACATGTGTAATACAGTGGATGGATTACACTGCCTGGCATCCACACAATACAGACTTTCCACCAGGAGGCAATGACGAATCAGAGGTGGAAATCCAAACTGGCTTTATTTTTAAACAAAAGATAAATACTAACTTTATTTGTCATATATACATTGAAACATACAGTGAAACGCATCATTTGCATTAAATTAACATGGATTTAGCTAGGCAGCCCAAAAATCTCACCACACTTCTGGCGTGAGTATATAGTATATAACCATATAACAATTACAGCACGGAAACAGGCCATCTCGGCCCTTCTAGTCTGTGCTGAACTCTTACCCTATCCTAGTCCCACCAACCTGCAGTCAGCCCATAACCCTCCATTCTTTTCTTGTCCATATATCTATCCAATTTAACTTTAAATGACATCATAGAACCTGCCTCAACCACTTCTCATGGAAGCTCGTTCACACAGCTACCACTCTCTGAGTAAAGAAGTTCCCCTTATGTTACCCCTAAACTTTTGTCCTCTAATTCTCAACCCATGTCCTCTTGTTTGAATCTCCCCCACTCTCAATGGAAAAAGTCTAACCACGTCAACTCTATCAACCCCCCCCTCATAATTTTAAACACCTCTATCAAGTCCCCCCTCAACCTTCTACGCTCCAAAGAATAAAGACCTAACTTGTTCAACCTTTCTCTGTAACTTAGGAGATGAAACCCAGGCAACATTTTAGTAAACCTCCTCTGTACTCTCTCAATTTTATTGACATCTTTCCTATAATTCGGTGACCGGAACTGTACACAATACTCCAGATTTGGCCTTACCAATGCCTTCTACAATTTCAACATTACATCCCAACTCCTATACTCAATGCTCTGATTAATAAAGGCCAGCAAACCAAAAGCTTTCTTCACCACCCTATCCACATGAGATTCCATCTTTAGGGCACGATGCACCATTATTCCTAGATCCCTCTGTTCTAAAGCATTCTTTAATGTCCTACCATTTACCATATATGTCCT
The DNA here is from genome assembly GCF_030028105.1 of Mobula birostris. Taxonomy (NCBI): domain Eukaryota; kingdom Metazoa; phylum Chordata; class Chondrichthyes; order Myliobatiformes; family Myliobatidae; genus Mobula; species Mobula birostris. Next base: position 6,303,374 of record NC_092374.1, on the reverse strand, counting down.
ATTTTGATTAGTTCTACCAAAATGTAGCACCTCACATTTTTCAGCATTAAACTCCATCTGCCATCTTTCAGCCCACTCTTCTAACTATCTTAAATCTCTCTGCAAGCTTTAAAAACCTTGAAAATATAGTATGCTCACAACTCACTAACCCTAACCTGTACGTCTTTGGAGTGAGAGAGGACACCCATGCAGTCACGGGGAGAACTTACAAACTGCAATTGGTGACGGCTGGTGTTGTAACAGCTTTGCACTAACCGCGATGCTACCGTGTTGCCCTTCCTTTTATCTACACTCTTCAGTCACCGGCCTGGGGTTCTCCGTCTCCACCCAATCGCAAACAGCACAGAGAATCAGCCCTGGGGGTCTTTGTTACCTCACTAGCAGACCAGGTCAGGCTGTTAAAGCTCAGAGCCACTGGATAACCAAACAGAAAGCACAACTTTGTTGATGGAAAGTTAGAACTCATTTACCTCCTCATCAGCGCATCCTGGCCAATAATGAGTGAAGTAGTTGTTCGTGGCATCGTGGGGCTTGAGAACAGAACCATCTCCTGGGTAAATTTCCACGGAGGTCACTGACCCAGCAATAACCCTGAAGAACCAGAAATTTGAACAGACTAACACCTGGAAGTCACAAACATCACTGACAGTATCTCAGTGCTTAAGTAGCAGACTGAACTTTGAAACAGTTATCTCGAGATGCAAGTTCAAATCCCACCTTGGCAGTTGCGAAATTGACAATCAAGTAAATCAGTTTTTAAATTTTATTATTTTTATTTACATTTTTTTAAATTTAGAGATACAGCACAGTAACAGACCCTACCAGCCTAACAAGCCCATGCCACGTGACCAATTAAACTACTAATCCGAACGTCTTTGGAATGCGCGAGGAAACAGGAGAACCCGGTCACAAGGAGAACATACAAACTCCTTGCAGACAGCGTTGGGAACTGAACCAGGGTCACTGCTACTATAACAGCATCATGCTATCTGCTACACCACTATGCCGACCCAAAGGTATCCAGGATTGTCTTCAAAAGCCACCCGTCATCTCTCTACAAGTGGGGGCACGGCATGGTAGAGCAGTGATGCTAATACACTGGTCACCGATTCCATTGCTGTCTATAAGGGGAGTTTGCATGTTCTCCCTGTGACTGTGTGGGTTTCCTCTGGGTGCTCTGGTTTCCTCCCACATTCCACAGATGTGCCGGTTAGTAAGTTAAATGGTCACATAGGCGCTGTAAGGGCCTTTAACCAGGCTGTATCCCTAAATAGTGGGCACATGGCCAAGTAGTTAAGGCACTAGGCTAGTGACCTGAAGGTCATGAGTTCGAGCCCCAGCCGAGGGAACGTGTTATATCCTTGAGCAAGGCACTTAACCACACATTGCTCTGCGACGACACTGGTGCCAAGCTGTATGGCTCCTAATGCCCTTCCCTTGGACAACATTGGTGTCATGGAGAGGGGAGACTTGCAGCATGGGCAACTGCTGGTCTTCCACACAACCTTGGCCAGGCCTGGAGTGAAGACTTTCCAGGCGCAGATCCATGGTCTCGCAAGACTAACGGATGCCTTAAATACGGTAAATCTGTTGGTCAATTAGGTAAATCACATTTTTTTAAATTACACACTAATAAACTGCAAGCTGTTGACTCGAATCAAACACAGACAATGTAGGAAGCAAGCACATCAGGCCGCTGAGGAAAAAGAAACAGAAATAGCCTTTCCAGTCAGGAACCTTTCTAGTCGCCATAAGAGGAAGATGTCATTAAAGCCGGAAAGAGCAGAGGGAAGCTTAACAAGAGTTTTAACAGGACTGCAGGACTCCAGTTATAAGGAGGGACTGTATAAGATGGGGCTTCTTCCCCTGGAGCAAAGGAGACTGAGGGGCATAGATAATGCGAATGGTCACGGTCCTCTCTCCCCAGGGTGGGAGGCAAAAACTAGAAGGCATAGATTTGGGTTGAGGGGGGAAAGATGTAGAAGTTCAAAGTTCAAAAAGTTCAAATTAAATTTATAATCTAAGTACATACATGTCACCATTTACAACCCTGAGATTCATTTTCTTGCTGGCATACTCAATAAATCCAATAACCATAATAGGATAAATGAAAGATCCCACCAACAGGGCAGACAACCAGTGTGGAAAAGACAACAAACTGGAAATAGAAAAAGAAACAAAAAAACAAATAATTATTATAAATAAATAAGCAATAAATATCAAGAACATGAGATGAAGAGTGCTTGAAGGTGAGTCTATAGGTTGTGGGAACATTTCAGTGATGGAGCAAGTGAAGTTGAGTGTCATTATCCCCTCTGGTTCAAGAGCCTGATGGATGAGGGGTAATAACTGTTCCTGAATCTGGTGTTGTGACTCCTGAAGCTTCTGTATCCTTTACTTGTTTGGCAGTAGTAAGAAGAGAGCACGATCTGGGTGGAGGCGGTCCCTAATGATGGATGCTGGTTTCCTACAACAATGCTCCATGTAGATGTCTTTAATGATGGGGGAGACTTTACACATGATGAACTGGCCCATATCCATTACTTTTGGTAAGATTTTCCATTCAAGGGCATTGGTGTTGCCATACTAGGCTGGGATGCAACCAGTCAATATGCTCTCCAGCAAACATCCACAGAAGTTTGTCAGAGTTTTAGATGTCACACCGAGTCTTTGCAAACTCCTAGGAAAGTAGAGGTGCTGCCATGCTTTCTTTGTAGAACGTGCTGGGCTCAGGAAAGGTCCTCCAAAATGATAACACCGAAGAATTTAAAGTTGCTGACTCCCTCCACTTCCGATCCCCTGTCTCATGGACCCCTGGTTTCTTCCTCCATAAGTCAATAATCAGCTCCCTGGTCTTGCTGACATTGGGTAAGAGGTTGTTCTTGTAGCACCACTCAGTTACAGTTAGGTTTTCAATCTCCCTCCATTATGCTGATTTATTATCACCTTTGATTCTGCCTACAACAGAGACCTGACCTGAGGGACAAGTTTTTCCACTCAGAGGGTGGTGGGTATGTGGAATGAGCTGTCAGTGCAAGTGGTAGAGGCAGGTATGATGACAGCATTTAAAAGATATTTGGACAGGTACATGGATAGGAAAGGTTTAGAGAGACATGAAGCAAATCACTCAGAGGGTGGTGCGAGTGTGGAACAAGCTGCCAGCAGAAGTGATAGATGCGAGTTCAACGCAACACTTAAGAGGTTTGGCTAAGTACATGGATGGGAGGGGTATGGTCCAAGTGCTGATCAATGGGACTAAGCAGAATGAGTTAGGCATGGAGTAGGTGGGCTGAAGGGTCTGATTCTGTACTGTAGTGCTGAGTAACTCTAAATGGGACTACCTCAGGTAGGCAACTTGGACAGCAGGGACAATATGAGGTGAAGGTCACTATAGCTCAACTGAATAATTCTGACATAGGGCCTTGGTCCTGAAACATTAACTTCTGATTCTGCTTCCAGAGATGTTGCTCAACTTGCTGAGTGTTTCCAGAAATTCCTGCTTTCCAGCGTGTGCAGTTTTTAATTTAAATATTGATTTGAACCAATGGTCTGATGTGGTCCTGGCCTGATCTTGAGCACCACCTAGTGACTACAGTAATAAAAAGATAGGCCTAGTGGCTTCACATCTTGTTCACTCACAGACATAACTGCCAAGATTAGCATGTACCAATATCCTGCACAAATTGAGGGAAAGCCGCTTTCTTGGCATGGTCAAGCTGGTGGAAAGTCAATATTAACTGAATGTTGAGTTGAGTGTGGTGGGTCTGTAATGTCCTATGCTCTATGTCTACCTTCACGATGTTCAATAGTGTTAATGCCATTCCCCTCCACCCCACCAACTGGAGGTCATTGGTAAATTGAACTTTAACATTACTAAAGCAAATCAGACTCTTGACTCTTCAGAGATTTTCTGTTTACTACAAATCAGCCTGATGAAATATTTTCCTTCTGGCACATGAGTGTGGCCTCCTGCTTGACTGGCACCCCAAGGACCCACTTAAACATCCATTCCACCACAATAGCTTTCAGATTTATTTATCACATGCACATCAAAACATACAGTAAAGTAAAATGCGCTGTTTGCGTTAACAACCAACACACTCAAGGATGGGCACCCGTATGGGTCTAGCTATGGCTGCCTTTTTGTTGGCTTTGTGGAACAATCTAAGTTCCAAACCTATTCTGGTAACTGTCCCTCACTCTTCCCTCGCTACATCGACGACTGCATTGGCGCTGCTTCCTGCACGCATGCTGAGCTCGTTGACTTCATTAACTTTTGCTTCCAACTTTCAACCTGCCCTCAAGTTTACCTGGTCCATTTCCGACACCTCCCTCCCCTTTCTAGATCTTTCTGTCTCTGTCTCTGGAGACAGCTTATCTACTGATGTCTACTATAAGCCTACTGACTCTCACAGCTATCTGGACTATTCCCCTTCTCACCCTGTCTCTTGCAAAAATGCCATCCCCTTCTTGCAATTCCTCCGTCTCCGCCGCATCTGCTCTCAGGATGAGGCTTTACATTCCAGGACAAAGGAGATGTCCTCCTTTTTTAAAGAAAGGGGCTTCCCTTCCTCCACCACCAACTCTACTCTCAAACGCATCTCCCCCATTTCACGCACATCTGCTCTCACTCCATCCTCCCACCACCCCACTAGGAATAGGGTTCCCCTGGTCCTCACCTACTACCCCACCAGCCTCCAGGTCCAACATATAATTCTCTGTAACTTCCACCACCTCCAACGGGATCTCACCACTAAGCACATCTTTCCCTCCCCACCTCTCTCTGCTTTCCGCAGGGATCGCTCCCTATGCAACTCCCTTGTCCATTAGTCCCCCCCGTCCCTCCCCACCAATCTCCCTCCTGGCACTTATCCTTGTAAGCAGAACAAGTGCTACACATGCCCTTACACTTCCTCTCTTACCACCATTCAGGGCCGCAGACAGTCCTTCCAGGTGAGGCAACACTTCACCTGTGAGTCAGCTGGAGTGATATACTGTGTCCGGTGCTCCCGATGTGGCCTTTTATATATTGGCGAGACCCGATGCAGACTGGGAGACCGCTTTGCTGAACATCTACGCTCTGTCCGCCAGAGAAAGCAGGATCTCCCAGTGGCCACACATATTAATTCCACGTCCCATTCCCATTCTGATATGTCTATCCACGGCCTCCTCTACTGTCAAGATGAAGCCACACTCAGGTTGGAGGAACAACACCTTACATTCCGTCTGGGTAGCCTCCAACTTGATGGCATGAACATTGACTTCTCAAACCTGCTAATGCCTCACCTCCCCCTCGTACACCATCCGTTATTTATTTTTATACACACATTCTTTCTCTCTCTCTCCTTTTTCTTCCTCTGTCCCTCTGACTATACCCCTTTCCCATCCTCTGGGCTTTTCCTCCCCTCCCCCTTTTCCTTCTCCCCGGACCTCCTGTCCCATGATCCTCTCGTATCCCCTTTGCCAATCACCTGTCCAGCTCTTGGCTCCATCCCTCCCCCTCCTGTCTTCTCCTATCATTTCAGATCTCCCCTCCCCCTCTCAAATCTCTTACTCACTCTTCTTTCAGTTAGTCCTGACAAAGGGTCTCGGCCTGAAACGTCGACTGTACCTCTTCCTAGAGATGCTGCCTGGCCTGCTGCGTTCACCAGCAACTTTGATGTGTGACACTCAAGGATGTGCCGGGGGCAGCCTGCAACTGTCACCACATGTTCCAATGCCAACATAAAATGCCCAGAATGCTTGGCAGAACAACACAGAATACAACGAAATAGAGCACAGCAAGCAACAAAACAACAGTAGAACAAGTCCCATTCTACACACACACAGACCTCCAGCCTTTGGTCAACATAAGCAACAGCCACACAAAAAGGCAACTTTGGGTGCCGTTGTAGCACAGCGGGTTAGTGCTACACTATTAAATTGTGGGGCAAAGTTTGAGGTTCAGTTCCGGTGTTATCTGTAAGGAGTCTGTATGTCCTCCCTATGAACTGCATGGGGTTGCCCTGGGCGCTCTGGGTTCCCACCACAGTCCAAAGATGTACCGGTTAGTAGGTAGTTGGTCATTGTAAATTGTCCCGTGATTAGGTCAGGTTAGGGTTAAATCTGGATTGTTAGGGGTTGCTGGGGTGGCGCAGTCTGAATAGGCAGAAGAGACTATTCCATACTGTATCGTGAACAAATCAATAAATTAAACGAGCCCCTTTCCACCCACCCCCTCACACACACAGATCTCCAACTCTAACACTCAACATACCACAATGAAGTGGAAACAGCCTTGTTAATGCAGCGTCATTTCAAGTCCCTAGTGGTTCTTACCTGTAGACTACCCCTTGGTACCAAACCACTTTCACTGGCTCTGAACACAGGCAGCTCTCGAGGTCCAGAGCTCTCAGACCTGGCACGTTTCTGTATCGCCACCTGGGAGCAGAAACAGCAGTCACTATCGACCGGCCGGCATCGTAAATCACCAGCAGTCACTACCGGCCGGCATCGTAAATAACCAGCAGTCACTATCGACCAGCCGGCATCGTAAATCACCAGCAGTCACTACCGACCGGCATCGTAAATAACCAGCAGTCACTATCGACCAGCTGGCATCGTAAACCACCAGCAGTCACTACCAACCAGCATCGTAAATCACCAGCAGTCACTACCGACCAGCCGGCATCGTAAATCACCAGCAGTCATTACCGACTGGCATCGTAAATAACCAGCAGTCACTACCGACCGGCATCGTAAATAACCAGCAGTCACTACCGACCAGCCGGCATCGTAAATCACCAGCAGTCACTACCGACCAGCCGGCATCGTAAATCACCAGCAGTCACTACCGACCAGCCGGCATCGTAAATCACCAGCAGTCACTACCGACTGGCATCGTAAATAACCAGCAGTCACTACCGACCGGCATCGTAAATAACCAGCAGTCACTACCGACCAGCCGGCATCGTAAATCACCAGCAAGCAAAGGGAATTGCATCACGAACACTATTGTGATAGTCTAAATGTTGGTGACTACCAAAGAGCTTTCCAAGAAATGTTCTGCACAGTTAATGATTTTCTTACCTCTTCATTAATTGTGGTCTGACAACTTAGAGACGGTGTCGTCACCAATAATAAAACAAAATAACTGGATGCAGAATGCACGCCTCAACTCAAACACACTTCACTTGTGCACAGAGATCAGCAGGGCCCCTGTCACCCACACTATTCTGAATTCAGAACAGAAAAATGCCACCTTTATGCACAATTAACTGGGAGTTACAGATACTGGCCATTTGGTAAACTCTGTATGTTTGAATTCTTTATTTGCAAGCTCAATCACCATTGACAATACAGGTGTTAAAATCAATAGAAACTACAAGCTGACAACTAACGATACTTTGAAGTTAGTAAAGGCTGTTTCTTGCCTGGGTTGTCTGTACTCTCTGTGCCTGGATATTATGGTAACCCTTGCCTTACCACAACTTCCACAATGGTAGGCTGCCATCCACATGATACTGAAGCTGGTAACAGTATCCAGACTGGTTTTAACATGGCTAAGTATGGGAATTAGACAATAACACACACCCTCTCCATTTCAAACTTCAGCCTGTACAGCAATTCCAACAACCCAAGAGGCACAGCCTGGTCTACCACGGGCACATGCCTCTCCACCTCTGACAGCATCTACATGAGATGCTGCGTCAAGGAGATATGTGAACGATAACCACCAACTGGCCCACGCCGACCTCTTGCCATGCAGGAGGTACAGAAGCCTATATTCAGGAACAGCTTCATCATCTTCTGTGGAACTCTAACCCCACCATATCAATGGAACAGTGCCTGACTAGCAGAGACTTGTCTTTGATAGTCTTGCTTTTGCAGTCTTTCCCTCGCTCATCCCTCTATGTAATAATTTTATGTATATTTTATGTTCTGTATGTTATCTTTGCCTCCTCACTCCAACCTTGAACTGATTCCACAACCAAAGACTCTTCATCTCATGTCCTTGATATTTATTATTAGTAATTTTTGTATTTGTGCAGTTTGTTTCTTTTGCACTTGTTTGTCCGTCCTGTTGGGTGTGGTCTTTCATTGATTCCATTGTGTTTTTTGGACTTACTGTGTATGCCCACAAGAAACACATGTCACAGTTGTTTATGGTGACATACATGTATGAGCAGCTGGTGCATATCACAACTGGTTGTGTGACCACTGACACCAGGCAGACAGTCTCTGAAGAGTATTGATAATGGCTGGGGTCACCCGTCTTGTAAAGACACGGCCCAGAAGATGGCAATGCAAACAACTACATAAAAATTTGCCAAGAACAATCATGGTCATTGATAGATCATCATGCCCACATCATACAACACGGCACATGATAATGATGATATCTACTTTAATAATAAATTTACTTTGAACTTTGTGCTTGTCTATGATGCTGTTGCAAGTGAGTTTTTCATTGTACCTATCCACGGGACAATAAACTCGACTTGAGAGAGAGCACGCACCATCCTGGAGAAATAAAGGTATACTTTGCCTCTGCCCCCAAACGCCTACAGCCCCTTACAGACAGGGTGTGGTAAACAGCTACGAGAACCTACCTGTGAAGATGTGGGGCTAGGCAGTGAAGAGGCAGTGAACTGCGAAGGACAGTTGTCACTTCTGGCACTGCAGCAGGCACCAGGATGCCAGGACTGCCCGCGTGGTCACCCATCCCACTTGGGTCTGTTGATTTATCCTGCTGGCGATTATAGTGAAGTGCCAGATGCAGAGGGTGCCGCCATTCTGGTGGGCACCAGGACACCGTGTGGTGCTGAACCACCCAGGTGTACTGGTACATGTACTTGGAATGGATCCCTGTTGGCCCACTGCCCTCGAGGCGTGAACCACGGGGACGAGTGGCTGCTGAGGCTTCACTCTGCAGACTCTGGGCTCTCGTCTTCGAAACTTTGTGCCCCGAAGTCAGTCCTGCGGGCTCCATGTTCTCCTGATTTTTGTAATGCTCATCACTCTGTGCTGAGTCCAGTTTAAGATGGGACTTGCTCGGGGCAGACTGGCTGACTCGTGCCAGGAAATCCACGGTGAACTCATGCCGAGATGGAGATAAGTGGAGGAAGGCGTAACCTCCCAGGGAGCAGACTGTAACCCGACCATCGCCAGCAACTGTCACCGCACCTTCACTACTGGCACCGGGCCACCTCACTTTGGAAACGTCATAGAACACATTCTGCAAAGGCACAGGAAAAGAGCAAAAGTTTGAACAGATATTAATCAGAGGAGAAAAAAACTTGTATGTACACACAACACACATCAAAGTTGCTGGTGAACGCAGCAGGCCAAGCAGCATCTGCAGGAAGAGGTGCAGTCGACGTTTCAGGCTGAGACCCTTCGTCAGGACTAACTGAAGGAAGAGTTAGTAAGGGATTTGAAAGGGGGAGGGGGAGGGGGAGATCCAAAATGATAGGAGAAGACAGGAGGGGGAGGGATAGAGCCAAGAGCTGGACAGGTGATAGGCAAAAGAGGATACGAGAGGATCATGGGACAGGAGGTCCAGGAAGAAAGACAAGGGGGGGGGGGGAGACCCAGAGGATGGGCAAAAGGTATATTCAGAGGGACAGAGGGAGAAAAAGGAGAGTGAGAGAAAGAATGTGTGCATAAAAATGAGTAACAGATGGGGTACCAGGGGGAGGTGGGGCCTTAGCGGAAGTTAGAGAAGTCGATGTTCATGCCATCAGGTTGGAGGCTACCCAGATGGAATATAAGGTGTTGTTCCTCCAACCTGAGTGTGGCTTCATCTTTACAGTAGAGGAGGCCAGTTGTCACAAGGAAAGATCATACACGCTGAGATCACTATTAATGTGATAGTGGACAGTTTAACACCGTAAGATCTAGGAGCAGAATAAGGCCATTTGGCCCATCACACCTGCTCCACCATTCCATCATGCCCAATTATCATCTCTCTCAATCCCACACAGGGAGCATTTAATGTCTCTAGGTCAGTGCTCAGTGGGGTTCAGAAGGATGATGGGGATCTTTTCAAGGTTCAATTTTATTTGTCACATGTACATTGAAATACAGTGAACAGCACTGCTTGCGTTAACTACCAACACACACACGGATGTGCTGGGGCAGCTCACAAATGTTGCCACACACCCCAGTCCAACACAGCATGCCCATAATGCTTGGCAGAACGACACAGAGCACAAGAAGCTACAAACAGCAGCAAAAACAAGCCCTGTTCCTCCCCACTACCCAGACATACACAGTCCCTTAGTCCCAGGACATGGACTGGGGCCTGCAGACTCGGTTCTGCCAACTTCCACACCTCTGCTTTCATTTCAAGCCACTGAAAGGCCTGGATAGAGTGGACGTGAACAGGGCGTGTGCATCAACAGGAGGAAATAGGATCTAAGGGTGCAGCCGCACAATAATGGGATGTCACTTCAGAAATGAGATGAGGAGCAATTTCTTCAGCCAGAGGGTGGTGAATTTGTTGCCACAGAGGGCTGTGGAGGCCAAGGTCAGGGGCGTCTTTAAGGCAAAGACTGAAAGGTTCTTAATTGGTAATGGAGTCAAGGGTTATGGGGAGGGGGAGGAGGAAGTATTGCGTTCAAAAATAAAATCAGCCATGATTGAATGGTGAGTAGGTCGATGAGTTGAATGATCTTATGGATTGCAAACACCACCCAATTTGTACCATTGGGTGTCCTGACCAGCTGCATTACCGTTTGGTACAGGAACTATAAGGCATCTGATACCAAGCACCTACAAAGGATTGTGAGAATTGCTGAGAGGATCATTGGGGTCTCTCTTCCACCTATGATATTTATCAGGAGTGCAGCCTACACAGAGCCCTTAGCATTGTCAATGATCCCTTCCATCTGTCCAGCAATCTATTTAAAGCCCTACCATCAGGCAGGAGATACTGTAGAAATTAGGACCAGCTTCCTCCTCCAGAATGTGAGACTACTGACCCCCCTGCCAGCACTCAGGTCTCATCACGTATGAAGCGGCAGTAGTGTTACACTGTTCACTTTTTAACTTGTCTCATAAATGCACCTTATTATTTGTTAATTTATTTGTGGTAACATCACTGTATGTGTTATGTATGCAAGTTATATGTACTGTGTGGTGCACCTTGGTCCGGAGGAACATTGCTTCGTTTGACGGTACACATATACATGTGTACGGTTGAATGACAATAAACTGAACTTGAAATAAAGAACTCTCATGAATGACACGGAGAAAATAAATTAATATTCTGTGTTCAGTCTTTATTTGTTAGATAAACTGACGAAGCCAAACAAGAAAGCCAACGTTTCTATGATTGATCTTATGAAAAAAATTACTGGTCTTATGTAACACACAAGATGCTGGAGGAACTTGGCAGGTCAGGCAGCTTGTTGAGTTCCTCCAACATTTTTTATGTTGGACTGAATTTCCAGCATCTAGAGAATCTCTTGCATTTACAACTGGCCTTTGGTGCAATGTACTATTCCGAGTCTAGTGCAGCAAGGTGCTGTGCGTGTTTACTGTGTGGATTATGGTTCAGGGAGATTGATCATCAAGGAGGTTGCAGAACTCACCAACAGCTTGTCTGCAGTGATCAGATCTGCGGGGAGGTAAGGCCGTGAGGCAAACCGATTCCTGAATTCCAGTGCATGTAGCACTTGCTCCTAAAAGAAAAACAGTTAGCACAGAATACTCAGACAATGCTTGCACGTAAAACAAAAATGGTGGAAAGTCAGCACTTACTGTGAAAGACCATAAGACAAAGGAGCAGGAGTAGGCCATTCGGCCCATCGAGTCTGCTCCGACCTAGTACACAGAAGAGGAACAGGCCATTCAGCCCACATTGTCTATGCCAAGCATCATGGCAGGTTAAACTAATTCTATTCTGCCTGCAGATGATCCTTATTCCAGTATTCATAGTCAGAGAATAAAGGATAAAAGTTGGGTTGTCAGGGTGCGATTGTACAGGAAGCTGGTGAGGCTGCACCTTTGGAGTATTATGTTCAGTTTTGGTTGGTCTGCTGTTGGAAAGAGATTATTAAACTGGCAAGAATGCAGAAAAGACTTACATGCATGCTGCCAGGACTTGAGGGACTGAATCATAGGGACAGGTTAGGACTTTATTCCTTAGTACATAGCAGACAGTGAGGTGATCTTATAGAAGTGTATAAAGTCACGAGGTGCATAGACAGGGTGAATGCACTCAATCTTTCTCCCAGAGTTGGGAAGTAAAGAATGAGAGGATATAGGTTGAAGGAGAGAGAGGACATTTTGGGCTAAGAGTCTTCATCCAGATTCCTGTCCAAATTTACTTCAAATCTGTTTAATTGTAAAGTAGGTTATAGTCATGACAGTTGCTAACAGTTGCAAGGCTTTGAGAAAGCAGAAGTTGGCTGTCCCACCTTGTAAGTGCTGATGACGAACGGCGTTCGCTGCCGGATGCGGCAGCTACTCTGCAAGGGATGCAAGTTCTGTGTAGGACCCTTCTCAATCACAAACTCCGACCCGCAAGGAGAGAGCTGCAGGCTGGAGCCATCTGTATACTGAACTTCCACAGAGTCATCCTCGTAGGCGACCATCAGACTCACCAAGGCCATGGCAAACCAGACACAGCAACAGGGGCGTCCGCTGAAAAATTATTCCCAACACACATTGTTACACAGTTAATCCTGCAGTTAAAAGTATACAGTGCTTATAATAACATCTACAGAGACATAGAGCACTAAAGCACAGAAAAAGGCCCTTTGGTCCACCTTGTAAAAGCCGAAATGTGATCCTGCCTAGTTCCATAGACTCACACCCTGACCATAGCCCTCCATACCTCTTGTATCCAGACTTCTCTTTAATGTTCCAAAGGAACCCACATCCACCACGTCTGCTGGCAGCTCGCGCCACACTCTCACCACCTTCTGAGTGATTAAGTTCCCACTCATGTTCCTCTTAAATATTTTGCCTTTCACCCTTAACCTCTAGTTCCCCACTAGTCACTGCCTGCCATTCTGAAAAGGTCCCGTTTATTCCCACTCTTTGCTTCCTGTCTGCCAACCAATTCTCTATCCACATCAATACCTTACCCCCAATACCGTGTGCTTTAAGTTTGCACACTAATCTCCTGTGTGGGACCTTGTCAAAAACCTTTTGAAAATCCAAATATACCACATCCACCGGTTCTCCCCTATCCACTCTACTAGTTACATCCTCAAAAAATTCTATGAGGTTCGTCAGACATGATTTTCCTTTCACAAATCCATGCTGACTTTGTCCGATGATTTCACCGCTTTCCATCACATCTTTGATAACTGACTCCAGCATTTTCCCCACCACCGATGTTAGGCTAACCGGTTTATAGTTCCCCGGGTTCTCTCTCCTTCCTTTTTTAAAAAGTGGGGTTACATCAGCCACCCTCCAATCCTCAGGAACTAGTCCAGAATCTAAAGAGTTTTGAAAAATTATCACTAATGCATCCATTATTGTACAAAGAACTCAAGCCTTTTGAAAACAATTTTATAGACATTGAACTAATTTCTATTTTTATGAGGGGGGCACTGTAATAGTGTAGAATCCACAGAACGGTGCAGGATAGCAGATCACCAAATGAACTACTACTTAAGAGAATACTTTTCCAAGTTCAAAGTATGTTTATTATCAAAGTATGTATAAATCATACAACCTTGAGATTTGTCTGTTTACAGGCAACCACAAAGCAAGAAACCCAAAAGAACCCAATTTAAAAAAAGAAACACCAACACCCAATGTGCAGAGAAGAGACACAAATCACGCAAACAATAAAAGCAACCAAGAGTATTCTGAACCAAACCGGGTCCATAGAGCAGTCCCCACAGCTTCAGTCTCAGTTCATTACACAGCAGGCCGTTGCCGTAAAGCTTGTAAACACAAAGCCTCACCACTGCAGAGATAGGAGTAAATGTTGCGGCAGAGTGAGCAGAATCAGTCTGACCCTCACCTCCGGAACTGACGCCCTGCCTTTTCAGTCTCTCTGGGCCAGCATTTAAACCGCCCAAACACCGGATCGCAGCCCCCAGCCCGCACAAGAACCCCGGCCCTGCCGCAGCAACAGGCTCTGGACCTCTACCCCACTGTCCAGCCCGAGGCCATTCTCAATCTTTCCAAATTGACTCTCTATCCCCCTGGACCCCACTCACCCCTTCATGCCCCCCACCCGCATCTCCCTCCTCCCCGCTCTCTCTACTCCGGGAACCACGCACCCATCCCTCACCAAGGACCCCACACACACCTCCCTCCCCCCCGGTCTCTATCCCCACCCCCAGGCTTCACTCACTATTGTCCCCCCACTTTCTCTTCCCCCCACAAGGACCCCACTCACCTGTCCCTCCCCCTGCATCCCACTTACCCTTCCCACTCCCGCTCTCTATCCCTCCCCCTGACCCCACTCACCCGCCAGTCCCTCTCACTCTCTTTCCACCCGGATCCCACTCACCCTCCCTCTCCCTTGCTCTGGATTCCTTCCCCCCTCATCCTCTATCCCCTAGATCCCTCTCATCCTGCACCCCGAATCCCACTGACCCCTCCCTCCCTCCAGACCCCACTCACCCCTCCTTCTGAAACGTTAAGAAGTTAGCATCTCGTAGGCCTCTTGTGACCCTGACTATTTTGTAAGAGTCATAGCAAGCTAAGACGTTAAAAAACAGAGAAGCACAAATGTTTTTTCATAAGATCAGCTAAGCGCGTAACATCATCCTTTATGTGACCTGTACTTAATTTCAGTTCTTGCTTAGAGTAACTTGTATCATTGCTTAATTAATTGCTGTAAGAGACATACTCTGCTTTGTACTCACTATAGCACCTGCAAGATAAGCATTAAAAGGAATGGCTGTTTCAAGGACAGGAGGCTTTGAATAAGCCAGTGCCAGTCTGTATCCAGGCATAGTGGCAATTAAAACTGTTACACGAACAATTTATGGCTGATAAAGCTAACAATATCTGTACAGAAACTAACGGGGGTGAACCCACATGTATTTCTGTCTGTGACTGCATATGTATAAAAAGAGCTGTATTTGCCTTAGAACCGGGAGACCCCCAGAGCAGTCTAAGAGATTGCTTAAGGAGGGTTCTCTCTAGTAATTTGATAATAAAGAGTTAAAGTTACATTCACTGTAGTACATGGTGTCTTTGCATCGGAGAGATCAAAAGAAGTTTACAACACTTCCCCTGGACCCCACTGACCTCTCCCTCCCCTCCGCACCCCGGACCCCACTGACCTCTCCCTCCCCTCCCACCCAGACCCCACTGACCTCTCCCTCCCCACCACAGACCCAACTGACTTCTCCCTCCCCTCGGCACCCTGGACCCCACTGACCTCTCCCTCCCCTCCGCGCCCCGGACCCCACTGACCTCCTCCCCTCCGCACCCACTGACCTCTCCCTCCCCTCCGCACCCCACTGACCTCTCCTCCCCTCCGCACCCCACTGACCTCTCCCTCCCCTCTGCATCCCGGACCCCACTGACCTCTCCCTCCCCTACACCACCCCGGACCCCGCTGACCTCTCCCTCCACACCCCGGACCCCACTGACCTCTCCTCCCCCTCCCTAGACCCCATTGACCTCTCCCTCCCCTCCCAGACCCCGGACCGCACTGAGCTCTCCCTCCCCTCCCCCCCACTCCGACCCCACTGACCTCCTCCCTCCCCTCACCACCCCGGACCCCACTGACCTCTCCCTCCCCACCCCGGACCCCACTGACCTCTCCCTCCCATCCACATCCCGGACCCCACTGACCTCTCCCTCCCCTCCGCACCCCAGACCCACTGACCTCTCCCTCCCCTCCCCAGACCCGACCGCACTGAGATCTCCCTCCCCTCCCCCCACCCCGGACCCCACTGACCTCTCCCTCCCATCCGCATCCGGACCCCACTGACCTCTCCCTCCCCTCCGCAGCCCGGACCCCCACTGACTTCTCCCTCCCCTTTGCACCCCGGACCGCACTGACTTCTCCCTCCCCTCCCCCCCGGACCCACTGACCTCTCCCTCCCCTCCGCACCCCGGACCCCACTGACCTCTCCCTCCCCTCCCCGGACCCCACCCTCCCTCCCTCGGCACCCTGGACCCCAATGACCTCGCCATCCCCTCCGTGCCCCGGACCCCACTGACCTCTCCCTCCCTCCGCGCCCCGGACCCCACTGACCTCTCCCTCCCTTCGCGCCCCGGACCCCACTGACCTCTCCCTCCTCCTCCGCGCCCCGGACCCCACCGACCTCTCCCTCCCCTCCGCGCCCCGGACCCCACCGACCTCTCTCCCCTCTGCACCATGACCCCACTGACCTCTCCCTCCCCTCCCCAGACCCTATTGACCTTTCCCTCCCCTCCACACAATGGACCCCACCGACCTCTCTCTCCCCTCTGCACCATGGACCCCACTGACCTCACCCTCCCTCCCCACCCCGACCCACTGACCTCTCCCTCCCCTCGGCACCCCGGACCCCACTGACCTCTCCCTCCCTCCGCATCCAGACCCCACTGACATCCTCCCCTCCCCACCCCGGACCCCACTGACCTCTCCCTCCCTCGGCACCCCGGACCCCACTGACCTCTCCCTCCCCTCCGCATCCCGGACCCCGCTGACCTCTCCCTCCCCTCCC
Organism: Mobula birostris; assembly: GCF_030028105.1. Lineage (NCBI taxonomy): Eukaryota > Metazoa > Chordata > Chondrichthyes > Myliobatiformes > Myliobatidae > Mobula > Mobula birostris. Next base: position 6,286,755 of record NC_092374.1, on the reverse strand, counting down.
CAGACCCCACTGACCTCACCCTCCCTCCCACCCCGGACCCCACTGACCTCTCCCTCCCCTCGGCACCCCAGACCCCACTGACCTCTCCCTCCCCTCCGCATCCCAGACTCCGCTGACCTCTCCCTCCCCTCCCCTCCCAGACCCCACTGACCTATCCCTCCCCTCCGCACCACGGACCCCACTGAACTCTCCCTCCCCTCCGCATCCCGGACCCCACAGACCTCTCCCTCCCTGCCCCTCCCCTCCCCAGACCCCACTGACCTCTCCCTCCCCTCTGCACCACGGACCCCACTGACCACTCCCTCCCCTCCCCACCCCGGACCCCACTGACCTCTCCCTCCCCTCCCCACCCCGGACCCCACTGACCTCTCCCTCCCCTCCCCACCCCGGACCCCACTGACCTCTCCCTCCCCTCCACCCCCCACCCCGGACCCCACTGACCTCTCCCTCCCCTCCACCCCCAGACCGCACTGACCTCTCCCTCCCCTCCCCGCACCCCAGACCCCACTGACCTCTCCCTCCCCACCCCACCCCGGACCCCACTGACCTCTCCCTCCCCTCCCCACCCCCAGACCCCACTGACCTCTCCCTCCCCTCCACACCCAGACCCCCACTGACCTCTCCCTCCCCTCCCACACTCCAGACCCCACTGACCTCACCCTCCCTCCCCGACCCGGACCCCACTGACCTCTCCTTCCCCTCCCCCCCACCCCTGACCCCACTGACCTCTCCCTCCCCTCCATAGTCATAATCATAGTCTTACTTTATTGATCCCGGGGGAAACTGGTTTCCGTTACAGTTGCACAATAAATAATAAATAGTAATAGAACCATAAATAGTTAAATAGTAATATGTAAATTATGCCAGTAAATTATGAAATAAATCCAGGACCAGACTATCGGCTCAGGGTGTCTGACCCTCCAAGGGAGGAGTTGTAAAGTTTGATGGCCACAGGCAGGAATGACTTCCTATGACGCTCTGTGCTGCATCTCGGTGGAATGAGGTTCTGGCTGAATGTACTCCTGTGCCCAACCAGTACATTATGTAGTGGATGGGAGACATTGACCAAGATGGTATGCAACTTGGACAGCATCCTCTTTCAGACACCACCGTCAGAGAGTCCAGTTCCATCCCCACAACATCACTGGCCTTACGAATGAGTTGTTGATTCTGTTGGTGTCTGCTACCCCTCAGCCTGCTGCCCCAGCACACAACAGCAAACATGATAGCACTGGCCACCACAGACTCATAGAACATCCTCAGCATCATCCGGCAGATGTTAAAGGACCTCAGTCTCCTCAGGGAAATAGAGACGGCTCTGACCCTTCTTGTAGACAGCCTCAGTGTTCTTTGACCAGTCCAGTTTATTGTCAATTCGTATCCCCAGCTATTTGTAATCCTCCACCATGTCCACACTGACCT